>NW_026861500.1:0-22007 GCF_026571515.1 Ruditapes philippinarum
CTTGGGAAGCCCCAGCTTTCGGATAAAGCTTTTAGTTCAGTTTTTATTATTTTTCAGCTCGGGGTTTCAGCCAAAAATTCGGGAAATGGGTTCAGCTTCCTAAAATTTTTTGGTTCAGAAATCGGATAGAAATCGGATCAGTTTCATTTTCGGGCTTGGGGTTCATTTGGGTTTGCTTCGTTTTTTCCTTTTCATCTCACCCAAGGTTCGGTAACAAATTGGGAAATCGGTTTCAGCCTAGTACCCACCGTTTTTTCAGGATGGGTTCAGGTTGGGATCAGTTTTGGGTTTTCAGTTTTTTATGTATCACCCCTGGGTTAAAATTCAAAAAAATTAGGTTTCAGTTCAGCTTCTTTATCCCCTTTGGTTTAGCTTCGAATCAGTTTTGGGAAATCAGCATCGGGGTAAAGTTTTCTTTCAGCTTGGGGAATTTGCCTTTTCATCATCTCAGGCAAGCTTTGGTAATAAATCAGGATCGGTTCAGCTTCGTATCAACTTTGGTTCAGGTTGGGATCAGCTTCGGTTAAGCTTTTATCGTATCAGCTCGGGTTCAGTCACAAATTAGGATCAGTTCAGCTTCGTATCACCTTCGGTTCAGCTTCGAATCAGCTTCGGATCAGCACCGGATTGGATCCGGTTCAGCTTCTATAATTTCAGCTCGGGTTCAGCCACAGATCAGGATCGGTTCAGCTTCCTAAAGTCATTGCTTCAGCATCGGATCAGCTTTGGATTAGTTTCGGTTGAGCTTCATTTCATCTTGAATCATGTAACTTCGGGCTCAGTAACAAATCAGGATAGATGCAGCCGTGAAAAGAGGGAAAGCGGAAGCTGACCGAAGCTGAACCACGATAAAAAAGGGTGAACAAAGTTTAAATAGGGCTGAACTATTTTATTCTTACCACTAACCCTTACTCTAATCTAATATAATCTTATTTTCATTAATCGGACAGGAAAGGCACCTGGTCCCCCCGGACTTATAGCCGGTATTAGCTTCTCAAAGGAAGGGGTATCATTGGGCGCCACCCAACTCATTGTCGCCAGGTTTTACTAAAAATTCACTGTCCCTAAAGACCGCACGTAGTCATGAACCGAAGCAAAATTAAACACAAATCTAACACAAGCAACTATTTCCTATCGAAATCAAACACCTTATTATTGAATACCATATAGAAATTGCCATAATCCATGTTTATCATTTATTAATATCTAAATCAAAATAACAATTTCAATTCACATTCTGCACGTTTTATAAATAAATTAATCCACCATTTAAATAACACACACAAAATCTTTTTAGCCTCCCTCAAACAAAGCAATATCAAAAAAAGACATTGTCTCATTTAATTTGTATTTAGAAGCGCGCGCATACATATTGAAAGAAAAACACGTGACTATTCCGACCAATCAGAAAAAAGTGTTGCATAAAGCGGTGTTGCATTTCGTATTTATCCCTTACCCTAACCCTAACCCTAACCCTATCCCTAACCTTTCCTTATGTGTGTATAGTTAAAACTTAAAAAATCTTCTTTTAAAGAACCCAACGAGTTAGAGTTTAGATACTAAGCATGAAATATCTTCTAATGAATGTCTACCAAGTTTGTTCAAATCAAAGCCCTGGGGACAAAATTGACCCGCCCAGAAGGGGGTCATTGTTTTTCCCTTGATGTGTACAGTAAAAACTGAAAAAAAATAAGAGCTAGAGCTTAGATATTTATTTTGAAACATATTCAAATGGATGTCTACAAAGTTTGATCAAATAAAAGCCCCTGGGTTAAAATTGGCCCCACCCCAGGGGCCTATATACAGATGAGCTTCTTCAGGGCCATCATGGCCCTTTTGTTTTTTTTTCTTGTGAATGATTTTCTATGTTATTATTTGAGAAATTATTAATTAGTTAGCTTGCATACTTGCTGATAAAGCTTAGAAATCCTAAAACAGTTTAAAAGAAAAGGAGGTTTTTGTTTACTTGTGTACAAGTAGATGAAAATTGGTATACCTTTAGTGTCTAAGTTATTTCTGATTATATTAAAAGTAATGCTGGTCACATGACTATTGTGGTTTAAATAAAAACAAATTTGAAAGGAATTTGTTAAATTATTACCATTGATTTACCAAAAATAAGATAATAATCTGTAGGCTCCTGCTTTGATTTAATGCATATTTAGTAAACATTGTACAATGTAACAATGTGAATTGGTATCATGATTTCACTGAACATAGTAACAATATGACTGGGTATCTGGCTCAGAAAGTTAAGTATTAAACCAGTGCTGCAGACACAAATTGTACTTTAAAACCTGAATTATATATGCATTGCCTACCCAATTACTAGCTTAACCTATATATATATATTTAGTGTTGGTCAAGTTTGATCTTGCTGTTATTCTATTGTAATTATTGATTTAAGATGTTAACTTCATAGGAAGATAAATATTTGTCAATTTATCTCTGTGATTGTGAGTGACCTTACAGCCAACTTATGTCCTTTTTTATTGTTAGGTTTATGTGATCAAACCATGATACATTTATATTTAGGACTGTGGTTATACATGTATGTTAAATCAATAAAATATTGCATTTATAATTTCATGTTACGCATTGTTTTGAAAATCAAGACTTAGAGGTATGAAATAAATTCATTGATGACCTACAGTGCAGCTATTATTTTTAGCTTAACTATTTGAAGAAAAATGGGGCTATCCTTTACACCTGGATTTCTTCATCAGTGTAACATCTTAAAGTTTTTCGTGCAACTAATGAC
This sequence comes from Ruditapes philippinarum, assembly GCF_026571515.1. Classification (NCBI taxonomy): domain Eukaryota; kingdom Metazoa; phylum Mollusca; class Bivalvia; order Venerida; family Veneridae; genus Ruditapes; species Ruditapes philippinarum. The sequence goes on from NW_026861500.1 coordinate 2,762, forward strand.
TTGCACTTTACCTCGGTTTGAAATCCGCATTCTTTTATGTGTAAAAGACTTTGCACACTTTTTGGGATCATAAAAATGGTCACTTTCCAAGGCCAGTAACTCTAACATGGCAGAAGTATGACCCTCTAAACTTTAATAAAGGTTAAAGTTTTGCCTGCAAAATTAACCTTGAAACTTAATTGGTATGTTTGTTTTGGGTTTTACGTCACATCGACACAGTATAGGTCATATCGCGACGTTTCAGCTTTACTGGTGGAGGAAGACCTCAAGTGCCCTTCCGTGCATTTTTTCAAGCACGAATGGGCACCTGAGTAGAACCACCGACGTTCCGTAAGCTAGCTGGATAGCTTCCTCAAATGAAAGAATCCAAAGTCCCTGTCGGGATTCGAACCCACAGCGGTGAGGGGCAAGTGGGTTGAAGTCAACGACCTTAACCACTCAGCCACGGACGCCAAGAAACTTAATGAGGTCACTGTCAAAGGCTCATAACTTGTGAATTTTAAATGAAATATGGCCTCATGCGAACAATAAAAAATATGCAAGACATATGTATGCAATTGAAATATTCCTTAGTTCATTCAAACATTTTCCACCAAGTTCTGAGAATAGTTAAATAGAACAACTGTTCTATTGACAGCCCTTGTTGATATTAATGGACAAGCTTGTGGTTGCTGTGGTAGTCTCCTGATTGACTACCATATTATTAAGTAGAATATCTGAATTTCAAATGAGTAACCAATGCAGTTTTACTATTGATGTTTAAAATAGTGTTGGTGGAGTTTGCAATATCTCTATTTAGTATGTATGTAATTTTGCACATACATGTATATCATGACTGTACAAAACCTGCCAATCCATAAAAAACCACAGGGTATGAAAGTACGTCAAATATGATATTGGAGATTCTAAATGACCATCATTAAAGCTAGATGATACTGACTATGTATGTACTGTTCTATATAAGATAAATCAAATTAATATTTTATTACTTTTTGTGCATAGTGTACAGCTGAACTGGTGTAATGTTGCAATAGCATGTGATAACTTCTTCCACTTCATTCATACATGTACATGTATATAACAATGTATATAAGAATGGCTCTGTTTTTCGAGGGATGGGTTGAGTTATTGTCGAAATGCTACTGGTCATCTGAGAAAATATAAGAAAAATAATTTTAACGGCCTGACGTGGACTTTCTTGCAGCCTGAATATGCGGACCATTATTCGTATTGAGCTACCGTTTACGTAGACTCCATTACAATTGACTATCCGTAAATAATATATCATCGCGAGTTTACCATTTTGGTCATTTAATAGAAACGTTTAGAGAAACAATTTTAAGTAAAGTACAAATGAACACGCATTGTTTACATTACGGTGCGTCAAATTCAGGTACGTGACTATTCGTTACAAGTAAGCTAGTCCCTGATTGGCTGAAGTGTAGACACGGATTTTCCTGTCTAAAAATAGAAATATCAGTCTGAACCTACAATTTTAGCAGAGGTAAGAAGTGAGCGATAGTGGAACATTCGACCGATGCGCAGGAGAGATAAATTTCCTTTCCTTTCCCGGGGTAACTACCAAAGAATTTTCCGGGGAAACCCAAAACCCCGACATGTGTAAATTTCCCCCAAAGTTTAAAATGGAAAAAATAGAAAATAAATACCCGTCTACATACGTCCCAAAAAGGGGAAGCCAAACCAAAAATTACGCTAATATGGGAACAGCGGCTAAAAAATGAGAAAACAAAAATTGTACTTTCTCCTGATACTAATGTTATGGTATTACTTCTAACGTAAGCACAGTCTATCAACAGTTTAATATTAATTGACACTGGTGTGGCTAATGATACAAGACTGTTAAAAGTAAATAAAATCATTGATAGACTAGGAGAAGATCTTTGCAAAGCATTGATTGGGCTACTTAGTTTCACCGGATATGATACCACGAGCCCATTTTTATGAGGAGGGGGATTTATAACCAGTTTTCAAGAGAATGGGCGAGAGTGTTGATTTTCAAGAAGAAGATTTCAAAATTCTAGAACAGTTTGTTTGCATTTTATACAGGAAAGACAAATAAAGAGTCATAAATAAGTTGCGCATTGACATTTTCAGACAAAAGTTTAGACCAAATGCAGACATACTTACAATTACCTGTGTTATTGACTTGCGTTCAATACCACCATATCTTTCCACATTAAAGATGCATTTTTAGATCAAATTACCAAGTATTTGTGTGGTGAAATGCCTTTTGTCAATTCCCAACTATTCCAAATCCTGATTGATATGGGTGGAATACTAGTACAACCGGATGTCTCACATATACATTGTACCTGGACAGAGGGAAATATACTACCACCAGAATTAATTCAAATCATAGCTAATAAAAATGCTAGTGAAGTGTTAGAAGATGATTGAAATGAAGAAGGTGATCTGGAGGAAATTGAGATGGAAATTGAAATTGATGTCATTTTCGAAGAAGATCTCGAGTAATAATAAATATGTGACTTAAAAGCTATAATTTTATTGTAAAACATTGGAAAAAGGGGGGTCATTTATATCCTTTAATAGCATTATAATTTAACCAAATTGAACAACAAAAAGTATATTTAACTTCTATAATATTTATACAAACAATTTATTTATAATTAAGTGATGTTTTGCTTTTTTTCAAACAAAACCACAAAGTTTATATTAAAATGTTAATAAAAAAACAGGAAAATGGCGGCCATTTTGAATTTGGCGGCCATTTTGAAAAGTAATAACATCAATTAATTATGAAGTAAATCATTTTAGAGACCTTGTCTATGATCTATAACAAAAACCGACCATATAACAATTCATTTGGTTAAAAAATTAATGGTTATTTCAATTAGCTGTTTATTAAGAAATTGTGACAGGGGCAGATAATTCACATTGGCTCGTGTCTTAATGGTAAACGTTTCAGTCAGACAACAACTTGCAAATGTCTTCCTATATGTTTATCTTTAAAGCTAGATGGGTCCCATAAAATACCCAGAGTGGGGTAACCTCTTCCATTTCTAGCTCATACTCTATATCTTGGAATATCATTTTCCAATTGTTTCACAGCCTTGAAAATTGTTCCAACACTGTCGCATACTAATTAAAGTTTTCAAATATTTGAACAATTTTCTGCTGATTATCTTGTTTTTTTAGGCAATGTCACGTGCGGGATTCTATAAAGACGAACTATGTGAGGTCAAAGGATGCAACTTTCAGCAAAGTTCAATAAGAAGCTATCAGCGCCATTATGAGGAGAGACATAGGCCGACATGCTCACAGTTCAAGTGTAACTTATGTGTAGGGAGTTCCCCGCAGTTTCTGAGAAGGGATAATTTTGTCAAACATATCAAGGGAATTCATTTTCTTTATGGTTCCGCCCTTTCTTATCATCTGTCACTTAATAAACCTTCAAAACTATTTAATCCTTTGTACATTCCTCCTGGAGATGTTCTTCCTTCTTCTCTTGGAGCTGGACTCCAGCCATTCTTATATGTTAATATGAAGGAAGACTCTTCACGGACAATTACTGCCCTTGAAGACCTAAATACTTCTAATTTTCCCATGGAGTCAGTATCTGTCTGTAATCCAACGACTTCTCTCAATTTGACGTCTGATAAACAAGGGTCATCAGGTTCTGCTAGTCCTACATTTGATGATGTCGAACTAATTTGTCTGTACCAGCTATGCCCGATACACTTGAAGGGCTCTATAATTTCACTTCGTTTTGTACTGATGCTATTGTCGAGTACAGTGCCGCCTTGGCAATGCACAAACTTGAATCTTTATCTGAAGAAGATAAAATAATATTTAAAGCACTGGATGAAAAAAAATGAATCAGTCAAACAAGTAAAACACGTTGTTCTTTTAACTACTGTACTTTATGTGTTACCATACCATGTTGTTTATTTTCATTATCAGGTTGGAACACGGCAATCAATTGTAATGTATATAGTTTATTTATTTTGTGTAAATAAACTACATAACCTCTAATAGTATATTTACATATTTTCACATGGAGTATCAAGTATTAAGTGTACATGTAATTTAAATTAAAATGATTTGATAATTCGTTAACTGATGGTAACGACTTGAATATTTTCAATGTTTATCAGTGTTTATGTTTATGTTACTCTCATGAATAGAATAGCTATTAATGTGGTTTTAATCTAATAATTAGTAACTTACATGATGTTTACGTATTGTAGAGTTGACATGGTAGCTATGTATGCACATATGTAATTATCCAAGGACCAGATTAACAGAAAAACGTTTGTTTCACACAGTACTGGATAACGTGTTATGCATATATGTATAATTAAATTTCATTCATTTTGGATATGATCGTCAATTCCAGCAATTGTTTATAAGTTGTTATTGGTATTCTTCTCTAAACTGCTAAATCAAATCATGTCTAAACAATATTTCATATGTGTCAGAGCGTAATCATGCCAATTCTAATCTGGTACACTTGCGAATTGCTCAACTTTGGAAATCTTCCATACTATACCTCGTTCGGAACAAGATAAAAGAAAGACAAACACACCCACAGAGAAAAAGACGACATAAAAGTATATAAACATTCTTACTTTCTATATCTTGTCACATGGAACTGTTCCTCCTTTTTGAAGAGTTCTTTTAGTAAATTAATAAACCCAAAGTGACTAAAACTACAGACAAGAACTTTAATAGGCATTATCGAACATTTACTTAGGTTAAATTTTTAATTTTGATGTTGTAAAATGTAAATGTTTTTAAAATACATGTTTTAAATTTTTGTTAAATATTTTAATTTTTATTTAAACTGCAATAATTTTTTGAATTTTTTACTTTGTATGCTTGTTTTTTTTTTTGGTTTTACCTTGGATTTATTGGTTTTAAATTTTTAGGGCCCGTCCCCTAATTTCGGTGTTTGTATAAATTTTATTTTTTTTAATTTTAAAATATTATTTTGGGGCATTTTGACCAATGTAACCTTGGGGTCTAAGGTAGGGGGGGTGTTAGATGCCAAATTTTCTTTTATAAGTACATACTTCCCAATTTTAAACCTATATCTTTTATTTCCATTATGTAGCACTGAACTTTAAAAATTAGTTTTGAAAATATATTTTCGATTTACTTTTTTAATCAATAAAAACCCCAAATTTTTTGAAACTTTTTCTGTTTTAAAAGGTTAGGCCAAATTTTTTTAACGCTGCTAAACCAATTTTTTAAGAATTTTGGAATTCATTTGGCTTACTTTTGCAAACTTAAATTTGTCCCATTCTGTATGTTAATTGCTATTAACAAGTGTTCTGTTAATGGACACGTTTATGACGTCACTTTATGACGTCAAACTTGAACGAACACTTGGACGTGAAGGTTTGAGGTCATAAAAGACGAGAAGCGCTCTGACCACCATTGCGGTAAGCCGTTGTTTTTATTTCTGGAAGATTTCCGATTTTCTTTTTTCCCCTACCTTATTTATTTTATATGTATGTTAATTATGAAATAAGATGGCTTAACTATTTTATACAATTCATAAAGCTTACATTTGCCTTTATTCTCATTTCTTTTGTTTAAATACACAAACAGTCCTGTGATATCGAACCGAAAGACTGTTCCCCGTTTACAAAGAGAACAATAGCCTAGCTTTTAAACTGCTGACATCTTTAACAGAGTTTAGTAAGAAGGTGGTTAAATTCAGAAAAGTGACACGAAAACAAGTGATACAAAATGTAGGTCTAAAAGTTACAAAACTTTCTTTCCAAATTAAACTAAAATGACGCAATATGCTTAAAGTAGCTTTCTTGAGCTATTCATAACGCAACAGTGACGTTTGTTTCTAAAAATAGATCGGGACTTACTTATTTTATAGAGAGCGGACCGGTGGATTAGAGGTATCTAAGGGTTACCTTAATGTTATTGTTTATGTATTTTGATTAATGACGGAAAATTTCTTGTTCCACCTTTATTCTTTTGGTTTAACAATTATATGAAACGATTTATCTAAAAATAACATATTTAATCTTTAGAAAAGCTGAAGGCCTCTTTAAACTAAAATAAGAGATATAGTTTTTTTAGGTATTGTTCTAACCATTGCTGTGATAGTGTTTGGATCTGAAACGAAGGAGGATAGTTCATCATTCAGTGTATGCTTCATACTTGCAATAGTATCTGCCGTGTTGGCATTGTTGTCTGCAGCTCTAGTAGGAAAAGCGAAACGGGGCCCGACGGGATATAGCTCAATATAATCACGGCTTGATTCAACGCAAAATACTCAACTATAGTAACTACTTTGAAACAAGTATAGAGAACTCTATTTTATATCGCAACTTACGCAATACAAAATACTGTTTAATATATATATTAAAGCAAGAGTAATAGTAAAACTTAATACCTATCACGTGATGTAATTCTAATTGTTAAAGTATTTGTGGGATGAGAATATATTGCTGCATAACAAAGAAAGTATATGAATATTTCATCTTATTTAAACATACACATTGCTAGTTCATTTTTGATTTCCAGACTAAATAAACGATCTAGAATATACACAACTGTGTGCAATTTGCATTAATACCGACACACATGTTTCACCAATCACAATGACTTTTCATTATAAAGTGTATATATTAGTTTTCGTTTCATCATGTTACAATTTATCCTTTCTGCTTATCTTGCCACTGTTAACTATTACCATGCTAGATATCTTAAATAGACGTGTTTTTTTCAAGCTGGACAAACCATATATCATTTGTATATTTCAACACATATACTGACTGACTAGCAAACAGTGCATTTTATTTTATGATTTAAATGTTGTAGGATTTTTATTAATGCTATACATGTACTGATTTGATTTCTTCATTTTGCATTTTGCAATAGATGTATAGAAGAATCTTTTTCCCGAAATGATCAAATATCATTCTACCGTTGAATATTTTTTATCGTGTTTTAAAGCTTAATTATCTTTATAACAATAATACCATTGATTTGTTAATATATAACTACTAATGATCTAATTATTGTTTGATTTAAAGTGGCGGCCGAGTGGTTAAAGGTCTTCACCGGCGACTTTGAATCTATTCATGTGGGGAATCTATCAAGCTAGCTTACGGAACATTGTTCTACTCAGGTGCCTGTTTTTGTACCTGCAATAATGCACAGAGGGGCACCTGAGGTTTTACTCCACCAGTAAAGCTGTAAAGTCACCATATGAATTATACTGTGTTGGTGGAACGTTAAAACCTACCATAATCAAAGCACAGAAGGCGCTGAATTTGTTTGGGTCACCGAATGTCAGAAAAGTGAAGTTATAAGATTATTTAACTCTATACCTCTCGATTTCTAAACGAGCGTGCAAACCCCTTGGCCAAGGTGAAGTTACGTGACAACGGCCTGAAGAAAACCATATTATTCTAAATTAGGGTTTGTAACTCCTATTATTTTGACGCTAAACATCATGGAGCTTACTATAAGCATGTACATCTATAAAGAATAAAACAATATTAGCAATCTTCGACCATTCGGGAACTGTTTTGCTTGAAAATAAATACGCCTGTCATTTGACAACCTTCACGCAGTGATCTCCCCTGAATGTTTCGGCGTTAGTGTACATATAAAGGAAAGTAACCCCTTTAAAAAAAAGCGACCACTTCCGGCAATTCGCAATTAACAGCATCAGGGTCTGAAATTTCGCTACCATTATTTGTTTGGAATGACGACCAGAACAAATAAAATTCTTCTAAGTATATTTACAGATAGGATTAAAATTTTACGCTAGCTAAGTTAATTGATAATAAATTTATAATTTTAGTGCTTTGTATAATCACCACTAAAATTTTTTTGCCTTTTATTGCTGTTCTTTTGTATGTTTTTTTACATATATTTTTTAACCTTTAGATATATTTAAACTGTTTGAAAATAAAGGTACTACATTTTTAAATGGAATATTTAGTTTTATAGTTTTACTTATGTTATGACATATTAACAAATTGTCAGCAAAACATCTGTTTAATAGACAGAAAATGGTATTTGTACATGTTATTTTCATCATCTTTCACAACAATAAACAAAAACAACAACAACAGCAATTTATTTATTGATTTGACCAGTACAGATCACCCTCACACATAAGTTATTGACATACATGTATACGTAAAAGAAGAAGTATGGAAATATAAACAAGAGAGCCATGATGGCCTTAAAAATCGCTCACCTAAACTCTCCACGACAACGTACAAGTAATATTGTAAACTATAAAAAAGCAGATATAAAATTTAACTCTTAAACTAATATCTCAAAGTTAATATTTGTATCGGAAAAAATATTTCTGGTTGCTATTGGTAAAAGAAACCCCAAGAGATGTGTACATATATCAGGAAATTCCACCCGGAGTTTTATTTGAATAAACTTGGTAGACACCCATTAGGAGATGTTTCATGCCAAATATCTAAGGTCTAGCTCTTTGGCTTTTTAAAAAGACATTTTTAAAAGTTTTTACAATATACATATAAGGAAAATCAATACCCCCTTGGGCAGGGCCAATTTTGATCCAAGGGCTTTTATTTGAGTAAACTTGGTAGACACCCATTAGAAGATTTTTTATGCTTAATATCTAAGCTCTAGCTCGTTGGGGTTTTTAAAGAAGATTTTTTTAAAAAAGTTTTTACTATATACATATAACGAAAATAAATGATCACCGGAGCAGGGCCAATTTTCACCCAAGGGCTTTAATTTGAACAAACTTGGTAGCCACTCACTAGAATACGTTTCATGCTTCATATCTAAGCTTTAGCTATTTCGGTTTTTTTTAAAAGAAGATTTTGATTTTTTTTACTATGTACATATAAGGAAAATCAATGACTCCCCCGCCCCGAAGCGGGGCCATATTTGACCACAGGGTTCTATTTGAATAAACTTGGTAGATACCTATAAGAAGATGTTTCATGCCAAATATCTTAGCACTAGCTCTTTGGCTTTTTTAAAGAAGATTTTTTAAAAAGTTTTTTTTTCTCTCAGTTGCATGGCAACCAGAGTTCTGCTTTGAACAATGTTTAAAGTTTACCACCAACGGAACATCCGTGTGAAGTTGGATTAAACCGACTAAGAGGTGTTTGAGCTGATATCGTTTAAAGTAAAAGTTTATGGACTGACGGACGACCGCCGGACGGATTGTGATCACAAAAGCTCATCTTGTCACTTTGTGACATGTGTGCTGAGAAAGAAATAAAGAAAACACATTCGCACACACACACACACACACACACACTCACCAACACACACACACGCGCACACACACACACAATAAAACTCCAACATCTGACGTTCATGGTATACTTGGTAGACTCCTGTCATCAGTTATTTGTAAAGAAACGTCTATAAAAGTTGAAAACTCCCGACTCCCCTATGTACTTGCTATATAAAGACCTATCACAAATTGTTGGGCTTCTAAACTCCATTCAATTATTGATCATTTAGGTCTTACAAGTATTCGCTATGACTGTAATGCAAATTATTTAAGTCTGTTTAAAAATAGGATCCGAGGCCAGTTAATTCAGGATTGGAATCATACAGTTAATTTTTCACGGAAATAACACTACTATTGTCAGTTTAAACATTTTTTTTTAATTTGAAGATTATTTAATTTAAATAAACAATGAGGCTACAAGAAAATCTTTTACTAGACTTAGTTCGCATAATTTTGGAAATTGAAAAAGGAAGATTGAATTGGATTTATAGACTGAATAAATTATGTAAATTATCTCATCAAAATGTTTCTGAATCTGAGTACCATTAATTTTTTTGCTATGTTGTAATAAAGATGATGATTTAAGAAGACAATGCTTGAGAAATAACCTATGGACAAATGTTTATAAATTTTCACAGCTTATTGCAACAAAAGTAAATGTAAACTTTTTAAAATTGCGAAATATATAGATAAGTCAATGAAATGTGGAACTTCTCACAGCTTCTTAACGAGTAATTAAATCATTATCTCTGAAGTATAAAATTGTTAATCAACTTGTATCAGTTTAAAAATGTAAACATGTTTTATAGTTATATTGATGTTAAATGTCTTTGCCATATAAACAGTGAATGTGCATAATTGGCCAAAGACAATGGTCATTGTCGATTTGCCAATAAACTTGAAATTTGGAAAAAAATCAATTGTTTCTCCTTATCTTCATTACAGATTTCTTGAGCGAGTAACGACGCCAGCAATTGTACCAATTAATGCCCAGATCTGTCTCCAAACCATTGGTGTGTGGGTACAATCCATTTAGATTCACATGATGACACGTTTTGTACCACCAAGCTCCGTGACAGTACACTGCACAATTTACGCTGCTGTGTAGGTCATTTTCACTGTCTTTTGTTGAGAATTGAATATTATTATGATACGACATGGAATCGCCACACGAGCCGTTATATCCCCAAACCGACAATCTGTATTTATCACTCTCATCCTTAATACTGAAGGTGGAGTATTCAGCAAAAGCAGAAACTGGATCAACATTGTCAATTTCAAACGTTTCCAAGCATACATATAGTGAACTGTCGGCAATCGTCAAATAGTATATATGTTCAAGTCCGAGCCAATACTCGCTACTCCTGTTCCCGAATCCATTCTTGTAGTCTTCCCAGTTTCTGTAGAAATCTTCTGATCCGTCTTGCCGCCGTTGTATAACCGTCCATCCACCATTGGTCATATCACACCATACATCAGTAGCAGTACTTCCTGTTGGTTTGATCACGTACACACCGTCTTCGGTATAACCTTGTTGATAAAACGCAAGACAGTCAACTGGCTCGGGTTGCTTGTGAATTCTTTTTACTTTTTGACTGCCTTCCTGTAAAACATGATAATAAACGCTTCCTTGAAAATTAAACATTTTGTTGATTTTTTTATCTGTATAAATCACTATTTGTGTCAAACACATGTCAACTGATCATTATCAAAATAAAAATGTATATTATATATTATGAGATTATAAGAAATCATTAGATATCTTAAACGTAAATTACAAATACATGTAATATCTTAAACTATGAAAGATGAGCTCCTCCAAATTGGCCGAGTCTTTGATATAGATAACGTTAGGCGATTTAGTTTATAATATATATTTTTATGATTAATAAATAATAATATTTGTTTATAAACATTCTCTTTCAAAAGTACTAAAATTGACAGCTACAAATCTTTAAGAAAAGTTTAGAAAAAAGATGCTAGATAATTAACACAAAAAATATATAGCAAATAATTATTTTTATAATGCTTACTTGAATGTACGTTATTGACACCTTTTCCTTTCTTATTCCCCGGGTAATTGTTGCGTTAGCATCATCATGTTTGTCCATGTTGTAAGAATCATCAGAATTACAATAACATGTAGAATTATTTTCAACGAAGTACGACGACGGCATTTCAAGACTTTGACATTGATAAATGCATGACACCAATGATTTACCATGTAGTACAATTAACATCGCATCTGTTTGTGGGATATAAGACACTTTATCTAATTTAGATTCAAATTTAGCACATTCCTTTTCCAAAATTTGTGCGTTTGAATAACAAAAATAAATCGCAAGAAAAATAAAAATGAAATTTCTGTTGAGAAATACAGCAACCATTTCGTCGCACGAAATAAATTATTTTTCAATTTTATCCTAGCCAATTGACAGCAAATTGCAAACTGAACTCGCTTAAACAATTTCGAAACAACAAAATATGCGTGCACAAACAAATTATGAATAATTTGCAGTGCTATTGAAATGGAAAGAACATAAAAGAATAATATTATGTTGGCTATATTGATAATCAATCAAAAGATCAATTTACCTGTATTTAATAGGATTAGTTCTACAAAACCACATTTGCAACAAAATACATGTAGAAAAATTTGTCTTCGTTATCAACAGATGTAAGACAAATTTTTGCATGTAAGTTAGATTAGATTAGGAATCATTTTTTCTATTTTTTTCTCCTAAATATTATCTTTTTAATCATCAAGAAACCAAATATAAAAGAAGGAAACAGAACGAACCTTTATCCGAGTGTAATAGTTGGAACATATATAATGAGTCACACATAATATATATATTGTTCTGGAGAGTATACTATAGTTGTACAATCGAAGTAGCCATGGTAAAAGAAGTTTTTCAGTGGTGTTAGACCTATGTATGTTTTCCGGTTACGTGAATGTAAAAGAATAAATAAAGCGATAAATTAGGAACTCGAGCAACTCTTTTGATACTAAAATAGAGCCCCATGTCCATATCTTGTTTTACAAGAAAGGCTCATACATTATAAGAGTTCATGTCATTGGCTCAAAAAAATATTGATATTAAGTAAATGATACTTAGGATGGGAACTAGATGTGCATAAACCTTATAAACTTTATCATAATGGGAAAGTGATATGAATTAGGTGATAAATCTTAAGTAATTTTTTTTTCTGATTTTTTTTTTACATTTGATGTCGCAAACAAAACAACTATTAATGTTCAGTAAAGGTAGGACACCACTAAGAAGCACTATAGGAACTGTAAAATTGACAACATAGGACAGTTATATGCTTTAAATGTAACCTGTATGCAAAATTTAAACAAAATTTACCGTGTGGTTTATGAGTTATGGACATTTTTCTGAACTAAAACTGCGCCATTAAAAGGGCTTTTTTCAGAAATGAGGAAACTCTGAAGAATCTTTTATATTATCATTTTTATATTGCTCATTGTTAAGAAACAAATAATGACATTCAGGTAACAAATTGAACAAGCAAAACGATTGTTTCTAAACGAAATGTTTTTAATATGTATAAAAATGTAACCCTACCCCACCCACTTTAAACATTTATTTGACCATTTTCATATGTAAAAAGCCTTATTTAAAATATCCTTAAAATTTTCCACAATGAGGGGCTGTTTTCAAAGTTTGCCTAAATTTTTTTAAATGTATATTGGTTGGTCTTGCCAAATATAAAATACTTTTACCGTGTAGTTTTTATTTCATTAAACTTTGAAAATATCTGGTGTCAGAAAATAATTTGCTATTAAATTTGGCATTATTTAGCAAATAAATACCTACGATAACTATATAATTAAAATCTGAGTTATTCATAAAAAGTTTAAAAAGAAAAAAAAAAGAAAAAAAGTTGCCCCTTCTGGGTTTGAACACTTGACAGTGATTCTAGCCTATTTGAATGCTCTTCAAAGTGGATATAGTGCATTTGAGGTGTTTTACCTGAAGTATCATATTGACTTCATTAAAAATAAACTTTTCTACACTAGATTGTGTATAATTGTTTCTAGGACAATCTGTCACCCTAGTGCAGTAACGGGTTAAGTCCTTGCACTAAGGTGACAAATCAAGCATCAATGAAACGATTGATTTTTACAATGCTGTTAAAATGGAAATTTTGAGCGTGTTCCTGTCATAAATATTTATTATTTGAATAGCTTATAAATAAAAGAGTGCTTTGATTGTTCTAACAATTTTGTGAAAATAAGAATCAGTTGATTAAAATGATCCTAAATACAATAGTCTGTGAGGCATATGATTTGTTCATATGTTGTTTATTCTTATTTATCATGCCATAAACATGGTTACAGTGTATCTCACTTATAATATAAATAATCCTTTACTTGAATTCTATATGTTGATGAGTTCATAATAAGATATGATAAACAAGATAAACAGGGAAAGGCGGCGTTCAATGCACGCAACCCCAATACGATCCAGCAACAATAAGCCCAACAAGAAGATCTTGACAAAAGACTCGGCCGAAGTAAAACTTGCATATGTAACTTCTAAGATTTCGATACTTATGGAAATGTAAGCACAACAATGACATTCATGTAATAAGTTCTTGAAGCTAAGAAAAAAACTTTTTGTGAACATAGATTTTTTAATTATATTATAGAAATTGATGTCTCTTCAAGTAAGACAACCTCCATTTTACAGTATTGAAGTGTTCCTATTACTTGATTTTACGTTTGACTATGCATATGCAATATTAACAGTATAATTAAAATAATCACGTATGACATATTTAAATAGAAATAAAAGGATAATGGATAGTATGAAATCAACAAATGTTTCATCTTTAATTTAATGCAAAAAGCTAAAATGAAAAATAACATTAAGAAGAGCTAAGTTATTAGAGTCATTTTATTTGAGGTAAGTTGTTATAAGAGCCATTTTACAGCTATTTTACAAACAGCTTTCAAATTTCAGGAGAGCCAAAATACCGTTTTGCTAAATCTTGGTTAATCTGGTATATTATCCTATTTTGTTATTACATCAAGATAATCTTTATTGGTATCAAAACAATCTTATATCAGTAAATCCCAAATCCCAAATGATCAACTATAGAATTCATTCTTTTTGCTTAATATACACCGGTAATACTGTCACATTGATCTTTGTACATTATGATAGAGATCTATAGGTATATCATAATATCCGTTGCTTTTTTCCCACCATTTCAAGCAAAAGTATAACGGATTGATCTTAACTAGCATAATTTGGTATCTGTTTAATACACCTGAAAATATTACGTCGTAAATTGTTATGCACATTGCCGCCTATAAGCTGTTTTAGTGTCCGTTATGCTCTTTCAAACCGCCCCCGTGGTCGAGGGGTTAAAGTCGATGACTTCTAATCCAGTTACCTCTCTGGCGTGGGTTCGATCCCCGGGAGATGCTTTGGTAGTTTAGTGCGGAGGAAGGTAGTCTAGTACTGGTGTAACTCTCCAGGAACGATGGTTAGGAAACTACCCGCCTATATGACTGAAATACTGTTGGGAAAGGCGTAAAATGAAACAAACAATGCTCTTTCAATTATTTTAGTATCTGTGTTTTAAGTGTTACATGTATAAACTAAACTCAACTAAACTCAAATCATTTATTTGAACATAGAGACCTTCGGCCAAAAATACATTGTAAGGCATAGCACATAGTAAAAATGTCAAGTAGTTGTATATTGCGAACTTTTAAGTGTCATTAATTAAATTCATAAGCTGATATTTATAGTTGAAAATGATAAAAAAAACATCAAATATAAAAAAAAACTGTGAAAAAATATAAGTTAGAACTTCGACTTTTCACCTTATATGACTTGTCTAGACCCCCATATGAACCACAAACATACCTATAAGTGGTCTCATTCTTTAGCAGACATCCATAACTACACCACCATGTATGCTAACGATATAAACCTAGCCTGTGGGACTGGAACCGGGCTAAAAATGTTTAAAATTTCTCCATGTTAACCTAAAAATGAATTATCATCACTCGATATCTGCCTTATTAGGTAAGCCCTAATAACTCAAACTTTTTTTTTACTCTTTCGAGAAAACTCGATCTTTTTTTTCATTTATTTGATATTTCAAAAACATATAAATACAATCATTCACATTTACATACAACATTTGTAACTAAATATTAAACGTATCCATCTCATTTAAAAACACATTCATTAACCAAACATTAACCACACAGTCACTTGTTACAATCAAGATGCAGACATCACAGACTCAAAACAAATAACCAAACGAACTAAACAAATATTTTCCTATTTCGACAAATGATATAAGGTTGATACGACAAAAACTCCACAAAGAAAATTAATGTAAAAACAAACTTTCAAAATATAAAGAAGAAAAAGAATGAATCTGCTAAAAAAACTAGCATTCTTACACTAAAAAAATCCCACACACACATACACACACGCACACACACACCACCATTTTTTAAAATGTAATATGTCATTAGAATAATGATATGATTTACTACATTACTATTTATATTGTTGTAAGCTCTCCAAAAAACAATGTTTCTTTACTTTATGAAAAATGAAGTTTGACGGACAAGAGAAAAGAATGCAAGTTTGACAATAAATTTTGCACAATATTACATTCCCAAAATAGACGATGAAGAGTTTCTAAACTTCTGCAGCAAAAATCACACAAATTTGAATTGTATGGATTATATTTGAAAAGTATAGTGTTTGTTGCAGTAAGTCTATGGATAAACTTATACTGAAAATTTCTTAATGTCAAATCTATAGTACATTGTAGTAGTATAAAATATATCTTATTCCATTTCAATTCTATATCCATTACTTTTTCCCATTGATTTTCAATTTTATTTTTTACCTTCTTATCATTTTCAAGTTTGATATTATATAAAAAATTATTACTTGTTTTTTATTTTTGAATTTTATTGAGAAGCGTACCTTGTTCTTCCATATAAGTTGTGTTGTTTTTTAGTTTCTCAAGGTATTGTTTTGGTATATTGTTTATTAGCATAAAGTATCTTAAATAATCAGCATTTTCTATTCCGTAAATGTTTTTAAAATCATCATATTTATAGAAGGCTTTTCTCCTATAATCATAAAGATGTTCTTTATAAAGTATGCCTTTATCATGCCATGTTTTATAATAAACCATTTTGTTGTCAATTTAAATGCTAGAATTATTCCATAGTATGTCTTTAACATTATCTTTTTTTATTGTGCTCATGCTGAATGTGAAACTAAGACGAAAGAACATCATTCATGAACGATTTATGTGGATATAAATTATCAATATCATTTTTTGAAAGATTACAGTGGAAGATAAAATCATTTCCATATTGCTTTATCTTGTGTTTTACAAAACGTTTCCATGTACTCTCATTATCTTTGTTTATATACATTTTTACCCAGCTTGCTTTTACTGCATTAAGATAATATGTAATGTCTATCATTTTTAGGGTACCATTTTTGATATTAAGTTTTAAAATTTTGCATTTTATTTTTTCTGGTTTTCCTGCCCATAGAAAGTGAAACATTTCTTTAGTTATTTCTTTCACTTATCATTGGATGGGTTTGCTAAAATTGAAAAAGGATATATTAATTTTGGCAATGCAAAAGATTTCATCACTATTACTTTTCCCTATCAAAGTAGGCTTTCCGTTTTGCCACTGCTTTAAGCAATTGAAAAAATCTTGAAGTTTAGGTTTTAAATTTATGTTTGTATTTTTCTTGTAATCTGACGAAAATAAAAAGCCGAATGTTTTTGCTGAATTAGATGTCCACTTGAATTTTCTATTTTTACAATATCATTTTCGTCCGTCCGTCCGTACGGGATCGACAATCTTTATATATACCCCAAGACCTTGAAAATAGCCTTAAAATGACACAAAAATGACCGTTAAAATCACTAAGTACCGTTTTTTGTTTCTAACTAAACATTTTTATATAGTGTACCATCTCCTGAAGGGGAATATGTAAAAATAATGTAAACATATGTGTCTGTTTGTGCGTAATTTAGGCTAAAACCTGTTGAAACGTACCCTAATCCTACCCTAACCCTAACATTTTTTTGTGTGTGTTTTTTTCATTGACTTTAAATGTCTGTATATAAGGTTAAATTAAGCCAAGTTCTCTTTTTATAATAAATACGGTAGTTATTTCCCTTAAAGGCCAAACCAAATATTTTGTGGTGTTATGTGTTCATGTTTGTCTTTGTTCCTTTTGTTATGGGTGATTGAACTGGTTTTGCAAGTTGAGTGATGGATGATTGATTTTGGTATGCAAGTTATTTTTAGATGATTTGGTTCTGGGAAAGCTTATATTTCTTGGTAACTGACCACTCCTTGTCTCGCTTTCAAAGTGGAAACACATTCTTTACATTCAAAGTTATATCATTTATTTCTTTGTAGAAATATTTGTATTTTCTATATTCATTTATTCAATAATTAGATCTCATCTATTTAAAACCTGGTATGTCAAATAATTTTTTGTTAAGATGATTTGTTTTTGGGATAGCTAGTATTTCTTGGTAACTGACCACTCCGTGTCTCGCTTTCAAAGTGGAAACACATTCTTTACATCCAAAGTTTTATCATTTATTTTTTTATAGAAATATTTGTATTTTCTATATTCTTTTATTCAATAATTAGATCTCATCTATTTAAAACCTGGTATGTATATATTTATTTTAATTGTAATTGTGAAATGTTTATAATGTATATATTGTAATAATTGTAATTATGAAATATGCAAATCATGAAAATGAATTTTCTATTGTATAATATTTCTCTTTGTTATTTGTATTATAATCTTTTAATTTTGTTATAGGTTTCATAAATACCTGAATAAATTAAGACAACATCACACACTGTTGTTTTGCTGAAGAAACCCCACTACTACAAATTGGCTCCCCGACGTCGAACAGAAGAAACCAGGCGAGCTGTTTCTGGTAGAGGGGAGAACAGCGCTGACCGGCAAGTAGACCAGGCCAGGCAGTTTGACCCACCCTATCCGCGGCTACCAAGACAGCAGTAGAAGAGTATATCCCCACCCCCATCCCATCCCCACCCATATTTTTAATAAGAGCTCTTTCGCGCCACAACTACTAGACTGTACATATACATAGACTTTTAATTGTAAATAGTAATCAGCTGGAGGAAGTGTAAATATAAACAGTGCAATAACTAGGACGCGGAAGAATTTGTATATAAGGACAATAAACTGTGTTATTTTGTGATTTTTATTTTTGTGTTTGTGGGATTTTTATAATCATATAAAATGCGTTCCAGAATAAAAAAGGAAATTTCAGATGTCCTTTTTCCGGGGGTCGACCTACAGACACTTTTCAGCAACAAATTTACATGCAGAGAGAGATAGAGTGTTCGCTGACATAGGAGAATAATTCCCCTATCTTTTAAACCTCCGACGAAACGCATTGTACCTGTTCGTTCTGCGGATAATATTCCACTTTTTTCTAAATGGGTTTATTTTCTAAGGATAATGTTGGAATCGTTGCTTGGAGTAATTTGATGAATAGTCATAGAACAAACTATTTCTCTTACTTGTAAACGAGTCAATATTAATGCCTTATCAAGACGACCAATACTTTTTTAAAATATGAAATAGGAGGGTTAAAAATCTAATGCAAAAATATCTGATAATTTTTCGGTACATGCTTACATACTTTTGTTTGAGAATATATAGTAGAAAAAATCATACAATATTAAATTACATAAAATAGATAAAAAAATAATGGGCTATATAAAATATGATGACATTTATCTGTTAAATATGTCATCAAATTGTTTAGGACATAGATATGTTAACAAATAACCCTACACGTTTATTCTTTTTTTATACCATAAGCATTTGATCTTGAGCTATTTTTAATATATATTAAAATGTAATGTAAAAAATTTTTTTTTATTTTAACAAGTTATTA
>NW_026861501.1:0-193199 GCF_026571515.1 Ruditapes philippinarum
GTTCACTGTTTTAATCAATAAGCAAATACTGAAAAGGTAAAAGCTAGTAAATGTAATATTTGCAAATTTCTCGTTTGGGAGTAAGTAATGGTTCATACAACAAACAATAAATAGCATTTTTTGTAACCGTCAAATTTAATATGTTACATTAGATAGCGCACAGAGAGAAAACAATCAGTTTACTTAATTTTTTATATTATCATTTGTTTACATTTAAAATCTAAAACTGTAAAACAATAATTTTAAGACCTAAGTATAGATTAATGGACAGCGTTTCCTTTGTTTACGTCTTTGCCGCTAAAGGACTAGGCTAACTAAATAATTTAAGTCAGAAACATGAGCTTCTCTTGAAACCATTTCCCTAACGTTTTATAGCAATATGTATTAAAAAATTAGGTTTTATGTATTATTCCGAACAATAAGTCAAATAGCACGCACTCTTAATTCACTGTAACTTACTTAATTAATTACAAGTGTTGATTTTCTTGTCATACACCTGTCTTATTTTAAGATTGACGCATCTTCAAAGACTTTTCCCTTTTTGTTCTTTTATCATTTCTTTATTTCCCCGGGGGCAATATGTCATATCGTATTGTCCTGAAAGCTGAATTAATGTCGCCACACACACACACTTATAACGACTACATTTATGAGACAAGTATGTGAGTAAATGTTGTAACGTTTGTTTGCTATATATCGCATGATGGATCTTTTCTCGTAGAGGACACATAATTCTATTATAGTGTGTATTTATATCGTTTTTGTGCTTCTTATATGTAAAACAAAAACCTCAGGTGAATTAAGGTATGAAGGCACCTGATTAGAACCACTTTCTTTCTGTAGCATTTACCTCCCTCCCATGTTGAAATAAAACCTTCCTGATTTGATGCGAACAATCATCGGTAATGAGTTTTGTTCGATATGAACTCCTTTATCTACTTGGGAACTGTACCTGGCTCTAGCAATGTTTTATCAAATGGCCACTCATCGATGGCATTAGACATGGAAACAAGATAATTCAACACCATTTCTATATAATAGTGAAAGTCAATAAAACGCAAGTCTGCCTCGTAAAACTAATGCATAATTCATAGCTTTACAGTTAAAGTACATCTTTCGAATCAAATTATGTACGCTCATTCTGGGTTTTCCCTTAGTCATTTTGTGTGTTTGAAGTACTGTAATATCGTATTACGATAAAACAAAAATCCTGAAATCAATCAAACTTTAATAATTTTCTCAGACCAATTTGTGAATGCCTCGTATAAGTAAGCGGTTTGAAAAACAAAATATCCTATACAGAGCAGTGATAATTTCAAAATGAAAATATTGACATTTCGTCACAAAAGGTATTTAAGACGTTAGAGCTTGGGTCACAGTAGCCTTATTTGTTCATTGCTATCAAATAATGAGATAGATTGTTAATTTGCTGCATGTTCACTCGGCAATTAAATATCAGTAAGCATCGACTGAGTATTTAATACTTATACGCTGTTGCCAATGACTTATGGGGACAACTTTCCTATGGACATGTACGGAATGATAAGGAAAGTTTAAAAAAGAAAATAATTTGCATAAACATAACAATTATTAGGCCGGAATATGTCTCGCGTTAATCACAAAAAGTAAATATTATCATTGTGAAATGTTGTAGCATAAAAGTGATATGCTAAAATGACATGTATTTCAAAAACTCGGCGAGATATGAATTTCATTTTCATTAAAAGGATGATGACACTAATAAAATTAAAGCTTTGTTAACGTATCAAAATGAAATGTAATTCATTACGGCGTGGGGTAGATATATTTAAATGTTATTCTGATTTCTTGAACTTAATCTTAAAATATCCTATAGGGTTTTATTGTTTGTTCAGATGTGACGGTATGTCTTGATGTGTATACAGTCAAATTAAACAATGCAATTGGACACATTAGGCAGAAAATTGGCAACTGAAACACTACAAATTGGCATTTTCTTACTTACATAGAATTAATGTAAATTCAATTTATTGCTTTGAATTTGCTAGACTAATTTACAAATTAGTCGTTGTAGTTACAACATTGAGTTTGTTCAGTTGTACATATTTTGCACTGTTTGGAATTTCGATCATACCTTTAATAAATCACTTTCTTTTTATCGAAAATGAGGATGAAATATTTTAATCAACAATGTCTTTTACACCGTGAAAACTCTGAAAATTATCTATAATTGTAAAATTGCTAACAGCTGTTCGAAAGTTTCTATCAGCTGCGTCCATTCCGTGCTTTAATTTTCTTTTCAGAAATGAGGGGACGTGCTTGTATGCCAGAAACATTTTATTTGTGTTTAAAGACAGAAAAAAATATTTTTTTCCAAGCAAAGCAATACAATTATTTGATCATAAACAACAAACAATCATATATTGGAACATTTTTTTAAAGTGGACTAGGTAAGAATAGTTTCTGCGTGTGACATATGCATAGACGAACAATTATGTTAAGAACATTATCATGCAGATTAACAGCATTTCTAATAAAAGGAAAATAAATTAATAAATAATCAGGAATACAATTTCAACTGCATATGACTTGTAAGTTGCACCCTATGTCAGTGAACATTATTCCCTAGATAGTTTCAGTCCATTCCATTCACACAATGTGTGTTAATGTGTGTCTCTTGTTTCTATTACTTCTTGGCTGGTATATTTCTCTCTTACAACATGTTGTTCCCTTAAACCATATTATATAATTTATGATAAGAACACAGCAATTAATTACATTACGATGACAAAATTTATGTTTATTTTGTACGATATTTTAAAGCGTCGAAATGATAAAATATATAAGTTACAGGAAATGCACGGACAAATGTCACTGTTTGCAACGGTTCATGAATAGGTTATGATTATTTTTATAATGTGTTTATGAAACAGGTGCCCGAGCATCGTATATATAATAATATACTTTTCATATAAAATATAAATTGGACATTTAACGTGGCGATTGACACAAACGATTAATCACAAAAAATTATTTTATTGTATAATTTTTCTCTTCACTGTATG
The DNA here is from genome assembly GCF_026571515.1 of Ruditapes philippinarum. Lineage (NCBI taxonomy): Eukaryota > Metazoa > Mollusca > Bivalvia > Venerida > Veneridae > Ruditapes > Ruditapes philippinarum. The sequence continues at coordinate 3,045 of NW_026861501.1, forward strand.
TATTGTCAATACAAATGGGATTTACAACAAATATTTGGGAAAGATCATTTAAAATTAATATCAATATTCTTATTAATACATATTTGTTAATAAGGTAGTTTACATTGTATATATCAGGATTATTAAGATATAGGCATATTATTTATAGTATTTTTTCACTTAATAAATAAGGATTTAAAGAAGCAATTTCTAAGAGACAATTAAAATTTCTACAGAAATACTACAACAATAAGTGTATACTTACATGCCAAAGTCCGGATACACTTTTTCAGGAGTTGGGGCGTCAGCACTTGTTGTAACCAGATTCAGTAAATTAATAAATCCTATTATCCATTTGATAGCTTTGACACCTTTGTAACGAGTGAATGCCATTTTTCTTCATTTATCACTGATATGTTTATTCAAGGGTTATTAATAAATTGTCATTAATAAATATACCATTGATTTTGATATATAAGTGACCATGTTTTAATTGGCGTTTAAGTGTGCGTTTGGTCTTTTTAGCAATATTCTAAACGAGAAACGTGTCATGCAGTAATAAATATTAGTGACCAAAATCGTAAATTTAATCTTTACAAAGACGAAAGAGGATAAATTTGATTAAAAAATTCGGAACTTAAAAAAATGTTTAGGAATGTACCATCCGAATGCACTATAAGATTGAAAAGAAACTACACTTTTCATGAAAATAAGAAAGAAAAGTTCGATGTATTAAAAAAAAATTCTGCATCGTATATCTTTTGTCAAATTTTCTTAACGTCAACTAAAGCAGATAATCGATTTTATTGCAGTTTCTCGATATCAAGTACACTGTATGATTTGCGTTGTTTTATCTAACAGTTTTTTTTTATTCAATTCACCAATTACTTGCTTAATGTCATGCAATCTGCATCATTTTTTAGCTTGATTGGTATTACAAAATAAACGTCCTGATATTATTAAAACGTATATCATTATTTTAAACTATTTTAATTGACAAAGATGACACTGATACTTTCGGTTTATATTCCTTGCTTTTTGTAAATATCTTATTTATAAGTATAAGGTTCCTGTGTAAGCTATTTTAACATCTATCAACATCATTCCGTTTTAAATCCAATTCACTTAATGTCCGACACGTGAAAGATTCACAGATAACATGTATCCAATATTCGTCAATTTACATTACGTATTTCTTGCCTTCTGAGTAGTGATCAATATTATGATTACCGTACTTATTGCAAATGTACACTGTTTCAATCAATAAGCAAATACTGAAATAAGGTAATGCTAGTAAATGTATTTTTTTGCAAATGACTTGTTGGGGAGTAGTTAATGGTTTATACAACAAACAATAAATAACATTGCGTGAGCCTTCAAACAGTATGTGTTATATATTGTACAAGGAAAACCAAATGATGTTTAAGTATGTTGTGACCTTTCTGCAAAAAAACAAAGATAATAAGTTTGAATGAGAGGAAAGTCTATTATTTTGTTTTTGTGCTTTCCATTGTAAATTACACAACGTACATGACGTAGGTAACGTATTCAAATATTATCTTATTTGTCCGTTCTACCGTGCATATAAAACAACTACGACTAAGGGCTCATATTAGCATCTTTGAATAGTAGTAAGCAATATCACACAGTAGGCAAGGACATTTTGTTTTTAATCCATTTCTAAAGCATATCGTAACATTCTTTATTAAATAAAATCAATTTTCTTATTTGAAACATTGACACTTAGTCTAATAAATATTTTATTTTAAACAGAAATAATGCAGGGAAAAGCATATGACATCTTCCTACATAAGTAAAGCTGGAACGTCGTCATATGTCAAAAACTGTGTCAGTGTGACTTAAAATAAATCAAACAAGCAAACAAACAATATTCGATACAAAACGTGTTGAAGATGATTTAGGTTGTATGCTTTCCTCTGGGAAGGAAATTATAATTAGACGTTCAATCTGGAAACAGTTAAATAATGATTATCTACTACTTAAACTATTCTATCTTCAAATTAGAAGGTAACGCTGAATGTTTTAGAAGTATGTTTTAAATTTTAACCTTCCTGAAATCACTCCTTACGGTAAAAAAAACCTTAATTGACTCATAAATTTCAAAATACTTACAATTTAAATAAAGGTGAATATGGATTAAAAATTTATATCAACTTCAAGATGCATGGTTTTCTTGTTATCGGATGATTTCATTTCCAAAAAATATTTGCCTTAGCATTTGTTTATCTTTTTATTCTAAATATGACTGTTACATAAACAGGTTTACCACAATAATTAGCAAACTTGTAAGGGTAAAGTAAAATATAACTCTTGCATGTATTGTCAGATAATTATGTTTCAAATTATTTGTAAGATCAACCAAAGAACAATCAAAGAAAAGAAAACAGAGAGAAATCAATTGACGGGGAAGACAGTAAGAATTATATTGCAACAAAACTTATTAATTTGTCTCGTCGCGTGAGTGTTAAGAAAAATAACCGCTAATACGAACAACACAATATCTTTTAATAACTTACAACGTCTGACTAAATATACTATTATTCCTTTGAAACTATTAACCTAGATATATTCATTACCATACTTATATCGCATAATGATAAAGTCATATTCCATATATATGTATGCTAAGAAATGTCTCAATAACAAATTACACAATAGCGTGTCATATTGAAGGTTTCATAATAACCGACGACCCTCGACGTCGATGTCTACCTGGTGGATATTGTCGAGTTACACCGTTGAAGTTGAAGACATATGAATACACCTAAGTGTTGAATTCTGCTTAAGCCGGCGCTAGAGGGTGTGGATAGTAACATGCACGTCCTACCCGTCCATTAATAGGCTAAATCAAACCAAGTCTGCAAACTTATCGAACTTTGCAATGCTGGGCTTTGTTAGGAGATTCTGTTTTTTCTTTATTTTAAAGATAGCTCGAGTCAAACGGGTCCACACAATTTGAAATTGTACAAAAGCTTAGAAAATTACAGCTCGAATTTCATTTTTGTAAAGAATACATCATGATAATCACAGGGAAGTTAAACGTGTTTGAAACTATGAATAATTTAGCAATGTAAATGGGATGCATCTATTCACACTTAAATGTGAATGGAAAATTTTTTCAGACTTACTGCTCCAAACCCTACTTAAGAATTGGCATTGTTTTATAACCGAAACATTCCCACGAGAAAAACCTTGACACCTTAGATCAATGATAGGCATCATAAAAGACGTTGTTTGCATAGCAAATGATTATTAGAACAGTGCATGATCCATGCTAAATAAAAAAGAGCTAACCAAACCGCGGATATAATATGTTGTCAAGAGTCTTGAGATAACAACACAATTTGTTGATCTCTTTGTTTGTGGTATAAAGATTGTGCGATTTTAACATTCAATTACATGCTCTACATTAATGAGTGAGCGACTATCATAAACTAATACCAACTATTAAAAAAAATATTGATACCAGAAGTTAACATGTAAAGCAACAATAACACTTTAGCATTGATTTTTCAACGTACGAATCTGTGATAAAACGACTTGCAGCAGACTGATCCAGTCATTTACACATCAAATGTAACAGACATCGATAAAAGGACAGTCAGCACCGTATATTAGGTTTAAGTAGATACCACCCCAGTGTATCTCATGCAACTAATGTTTTATTCATCGTTTGTTTCATCACAGTCACAACATAATCTGAACCCTATTTAAAGCAATGTATTTGCTGACTGGCATTTCCGTCTTAAATAATAAAGCTTAAACAATGCTTGTTTGTGTTTATGTTACATATAGTTACAAAAACATCATTAACACTTGATCAATCATACTCACTGATCACTTTAGAAGCCTCTGATAAACATACAATGAACTGCAATACCATCCAGTGCAAATTATCTGTTGTGACGTCACTGTATACTTTTCCAAAGGGAACTGTATCACCTTTAATGAGGCTATTTTATTGTAGAACATGGTATTAAGATTTAAAGGTTTTACAATGTCTATTCTTATATTGAATTCATTTCTCAACAAGAACATTTTTTTAAATAAAAAAACTGCTGGGATGTGTTGTAGTTAAAACTTTATACACTACTAGTATATCTTTTGAAAAGATGTGAACTAATCAAATGATATCATATTTATACTGCTTATAATTTGATCAAGCTTTCTCGAATGACTAGACAGGATATGACCAAATTAGTAAGCAATATATTGATACACACGTATAAGCAGAATTTGTCGGTCATAAACCGGACATTACAAAGACAAGTAAACGAAGAGAATGTGTTTAGAAATAACAAATAAACGAACTAATATATTTGTTATAACCCAGACGTGACTTGCCTATTTGGTGCAAACAACTTCGCTGGATGGTTGCTTAAATAATTATATTATCTATCATAGCATATGCACAGTTATTGCTTATGATAGTCATACCGCTGACAGTAAAGGATATTGATACACAAAACATGTGTTTGACATTAATTTTCCAAAATATCTTTTTAGAAATCAGTGCGTCAAAGGACAAACCAGTATGAGTAACCACATCGATCTTTGACTATTAGAAAATATATTTATAAAATATGGTAATTATTACAATATTCTTTGTCTGATGATTTCGAAACCGACCTAAACCACTAAATAATAGATATATATTATGAGACAATGGTATTAGCATTTTGAACTATAACTAAGAATAGCTTGTTATGTTGAACATATGCCAAAATGAAACAGGTGTAATCAAGCAATTTCAGTACTTTCAAGCGTTTTATTTTCGTTAAAAATCTCAAACTTATCACGAAAATGGCTTGGAAATTATGCATTTTCCTTGATAAAATAATATTTTTTAATGACAAACAAAAACGTCAGTGAATTTACAATTTATTCTTTCACATCGAACGTTTGACTCGCTTGTATGTTGAATAGTAAACAAAGCTGTCAACAGTATCTTAGTTATTGCAATATAGACTACATCATCTGTCGACAAGCCATTAACATAAAGTTGTTTGTAAAACATTTAAGTGCTCACAAATCAAAGAAACAAATGATTTGTACAGTTATTGCTAAATTGCTAGCGCAAACCTTTTGCAGACTAGTTAATTATTGTTTGAGAGAGTTTTCATTTAGCATTGACACGATATTAGTATCGACACTCAAAACATCTATTATATATATTGTTTTTTGATTTACTGTATGACTTATCATTATTCACTTAGTTTAAAGTGCATTGTAAATACATGTAATTCATTATAAATTATTTGAGTACAAAAGTATTTCTAACTTGTCTTAAATCAAAATTGACAAAATGCCGAGATATATACAAAATGCTGATACCATTCTGTTATGTTGAATATTTCTTTTCTTGGTATTTTACATCAGTTTCAGAATAATGTAGCTAAGAATAATGTGATATTTACCTATTCCTTTACAGAAATCTTTGTGCTTATTGAACATGGCTATTAATTGCGGATACTTTTGAAATGTACAAACTCGTTTAGTCCATTAATGTCCCTTACCCGATGCAATTATATAACTTCCAATAGCAAAAAGTTGGATATGATAGATAACAAAATAAAAAATCTAGGTAACGTAATGCCATTTGGATTATTTACCCAGCCATACAGCTTAATTGTTTTCTCCAAATAGACAAGTCACGTTTTGTGTATATCGGACACATTAATGTGTTCCTTTGAGGAAGGTAATTTCGTTTGTTTTTCTTTGTTAGGTCTTGCCCAACCATGATTGTTTGATGCCTAATAACAATTTATCAGTTTATTGCATTTCAATAGGATTTGTACGTATCTGGTCATGTCAGGAATCTTGATCAAATTGGAAAAGCAGTGGAATTGTACACATCTTTTAATATATCACGGAAGTATATGCTATCAACCGAAGGTTGAATATCAGAAAATATAGATACTCTATGAAAATTATCTTAAATTTAAAACACATGATATATATTACAAATATGACTTTACTGCAAACTCAATGTATTTTACGACAGCAAAAAAGTGGGAAGATATATTTCTACATGTGACTGCAATACTGTGGCATACTATTTTAATTATACATCTTTGCAATGTCTTAATGCATCATTTACTTATTTTCGCTGTAAATAAGCCGCTTATAAACTGTTTATAAATATTGGTGAGACATTTCTAATTACGAACTTGTCAATTAGATTACATAATAGAAGTGTAAGATTGCAACTGTCTGTCTAGAATAGGGTTATATAATCTAACAAAACCTTGCGCATTCCAATAGGACAAATGTAGGATACAGTCAGTTTTTGTATCAAAGATATGTCATAATCGTGATAAATGGTGAAAAATAAAATATATATGAAAACGATATAAACATATTATGTATATACGTGTATGACAATCCTTCCTGGGACACTGAGTGGTTTGAAAGAAAGGATTTTCATTGGGAAACGAAGTAATGTAATCGACGCTTTAATGATTGTTAGTTCATCATGAAGTACGTGTTCAATAAAACTTTATAGGTAATTCCAACGATCCATTTTCCATAATAATTATTTTTACTGTGCAAACTGACGAAAATTGAAAACGCCTTTTTTGGCACTCAAATGGGACAAAAACGCACAATAACATCGATTTTTGCAATTAACTCTGTATTTTTGTATGTGTACATTTCTATAGGGTTAACGCACGTTTTTCCGTGTTATAACGTCTGCAGAGTCCCAAGGAACGGTTGGTGCCCGAGCCCAGTAGGGCGAGGGCTCCAACAGTTCCGAGGGACTCTGCAGACTTTATAACACGAAATAAACGTGCGTTGACGCTATTATATCATAAAATTTTTAAACAGATTCGTGATGTATAGTTTATACAAAACACAATTACATTAAATTCTTGTGCTTGGACGGTATTTATCCAATTCTATGTTTTACGTATGCGTTTCATTTTTCCGGGGCCAACAACTTGGAAAATTCTCGGAACCGAGGGAAATTTTGAATTTTAATTGATTTAACACAGCTTGGCCTTTGGAGATTTATTATCTCAAGAAAAAAAAAACGTTACATTACTCTACCCTCTATCCAAGACAAAACATGACCCTCAGAAATTCTTAGAGTGATTTCAGATTGACGATAGAAAAAAGATCAGTGTCGGTTTTTTTTTCAAGCAAACAAGTTTATAAAAAAATCAGGCACTAAGCATTATTCTCTCAAAGAAATATAAAGAGCATTTATCAACATTAACATAAATAAAAAACATTTCCTCATATTAATTTTGTGTTATCTAGTTTTGTAAGTTAATCGGAGTGTTAAATGACAGGTAGATTCTACTGTATTTGTTTACATTGACAACTGTCCGTTTCTTAGAAAGGGCGACAACCAAGATTATAGCACCGATGTCTATACGCCGTTTTTCCGGCATAGTTTCTGGAATTAATATGCGACTGAGGCCCTCGAATCAATAAATTTCAATATAACAAGAACGCATGTCTCTTCGGCAAACAGGCCAAATCGTCATTTTTTGTTTGTTTGTTTACTGGGCCCTGTATGTATTGCGCATAGGTGAAACCGGGCTATAACAAGAGCGCGTGACTATGTTAACACATGGTTTTGGTCCCGTTATAACATGGGCAAAAGAGGGAAAAATAGCCGATTTTATGCTATAATAGATTTCAGGACATCACATGATCTGTTCAAGAATTAAAATGTTTAAGAATTAAGGCTTAAGCCATCGTTGTAAATAACATTGAAAATTTTTAAAAAGTTAGCAAATTACTTTGAACAAGTTGTGTTTTTTTCTTAAATGAAGAGAATTTTTTTTCTTTTTTTATTTTAGTGTATGACAGCTTTTTGACAATGCTTGCTTGTTGTTGTAATCGCGTCTATGACCTGCCAGTGATCTAAAACAAAACATAGGTAACAATTTCATTCTTATTTTAACCAAGATTTAAACTCACACCTTTCTTTACAAATCGTTTTTATAATGATAATGAAATGTGTAACACATCACTTATGTTACCTTCATTAATTACCATCCGCAAAATAATGTGTCTCATTTTTTTTGGATAAAAAAGCGCACATTTATCAACATGTTTTAATATGTGTATTAAACTGTTTAAGGTTATTTACTTTTAAATCATTTTGTCATTATGTTTAAACCCTACAAGAGCCAATTTTAATGGTATAAACTTACTTCAAATGACGTTGGTACCGGCATTGAGCACTACCATTCATTTGCCCATCTTAAAATAATCGTGTTTAAGTTTGAATGTATAATGAAATTTTGCATTTGTTTCATCGATATCAAACTATTTTATATTCCACGTGTGATTGTTTTCCCGATGTATCGGTATATCTGGGTGCGTATAAATTCAATTTCTCCTATGCAACTGGGCACAGTAATGGGGCAGGGTATTGGCAAATAACACACACTAAAACTTGGAAGTTTCTTATTAACATTAAAAAAATGTGAATACTATTATTTGCTTTCAATTTGCTGGACAAGTTTAAAAATTTGTTGTTATAGGAACGGGAATGTATTTTCTTTTCATCCAAAAGGAACATACACTTTGTAAATTTTTATTAAACATGATGTAATATCTAGCAATTATCTATAATTGTAGACTCTCCATCAGCTGCGTCCATTCTCGCTTATCTTTGCCTTTATTTATGTTGAATGATTTTAGGAATAAGAGGAAGAGCTTAAATGCCAGAAGCATTTAGTTTTGTTATATAGGGAAAAAAGGAGTATATCCCAAGCAAAACAATTATTATTTAACCATAGATGAACAACCAAACATAACTTTATCAACCCTTTAATAGTTAAAATGTTAACTATTATAACGCCCCCTTTTTCCTTTATATTGAACAATAATTTTACAGTGAAATATATATATATATATTTCACTATAAAATTATGTGCATAGATTAACCAGCTGGAATGACAAGTGTGCAATCCAATCAGCATGATCAATTAAATAATTATGCATAATAACAACATTTCCAGAAGAAAAATGGAAATAAAAAAATGGGTCAAAGACAGAAAGGCCAGGTTGCATTTGTGCACCAAATATAACGAGGCTGTGATGTTACGAAACACATTTAACATTTTTTACCATTAATGTCGAAAATTGTGTGGGTTACAAGAAGTGGATAAGCTACACATCTGTTTTTGCATTCTGAGTAGGGATCAATATTATGATTACTGTACTTATTGCTTATATTCGCTGTTTTAATCAATAAGCAAATACTGAAATAAGGTAAAGTCACTAAATGTAATATTTGCAAATTACTCGTTTGGGAGTAAGTAATGGTTTACAACAAGCAATAAATAACATTATGTAAACATTCAAACTTAATATGTTACATTAGATAGCGCACATGTAAAAACAATTTGGAATTTTGCTGTAAGCATGTTGTAAATATTTCAAATTGGAAAGAAAACTTAGATAAGTTTGAATTTGTGAAAAGTCTATTGTTGTTTTATGTTTGTCATTTTAAAGCCAGACAACCCACATATTCAAATAATTTCTTATTGATCCTTTCAACAGTGCACATGGAACGACTTTGATTATGAAAGCATAATAATATCCTTGAATGATAGTAAGCAAAATTATACCGTGCGCAAGGAAATTGTGTTTTAAAATTTCTCTAACATGCTATAATATTCTTTATCAAAATAAATTTATAACTTATTTGAAACATAGACACTTATAAAGTTTTCATTATGAACAATTAGGATTAATTCAAATAAATTTGAAAAAGAAACACATATCGGAATAAATTAGTAGTAGTACATTTAAACACCTGCTCCCACCTTGCTGTGTAAATTTCGCCTATATACAAATATCGACGATAATATAAGTGTCGGTTTATAATAGAAATAGTTTTGTTGTTGTTTATTTATTTTGTCTATTTGTTTTTTTTCTTCGTAACAAGTATTTCCAGGCACTTTACTAAAACATATAATAGTATACACAAATTTAAGCTACAAATAAGACAGGCAAAACAGCACAATTGTCAAACTATTGCAGTATCGGTATTGCTTTTTAGTGGGAATTGCAGGGTTTTGTACTGTCAATGCAAGATGTATTAAATGTAAAATGCAAATATGACATGGCTAACGAGGACAGCGCATCAACAATTTAACTAGTGTATAAAAAAGACCTCCGTCCGTTTTTTCCATTTTGTACAAATCATTGCATTATCAAACATGGGTTGCTGAAGGTTTTTGATATATAAATCTCTTTAGAGTTGGGTGATGTTCAATAGTATCAGATTTACTTGTAATAAGTAAATTGATGAAAACATACGCTACTTCTACTTTCAACATACAAGCCTATAAGATTTATTATTAGCAAAATAGAAAACATTGCGGACGGTATCAGTATTCATGCGTGTGCCTCCTTCAACATAAATGGAATATATAAAATTGATCTTTCAATTAAATCTCATCCGAGTAGCCGGATACTCAATCGGAAGAATAAAGGACTCTTCAAGTTCTAAACAATTCAGTTATCCTTGCTATGATCACAATCGGAACACAACGATTATTCATAATAGCTCGGGCTAATATCGGAATTAAAGTAGTGCCATCCCTTGGTTTAAATGTAAGGAAGAACAGAAGATAATATCTGCATTTAAATTATAAGGAATGTATAATTACATTTGACACCCATAGTAAAATTATGGATGAACAATATGTCATGCAATCAAAATCATATTCAAAATCTCCACGAACATACAATAATAACCCAACCCGAATTTGTAAACATGTTTATCGTTTGGTTTCTATAACCATAGTGATATTTAAAACAGTGTACTGCTTAATTTTATATCTTTAAATTAACTCAATCTAGGTAAACCTTTACACGGCGTTGAAATAACAACCAGGATTTACTTACTGTATGTTTACATATTATTAAGTCTTTAAGTAAGTGTGGATTAGACCAAAATACGACACCCGTTCTTTATATCTTCATATTATGTTAAAGACCAATATCTGTAGATTGACGGAATCCTTTTAGATTCCGTAATATGTATCCATAAAATTATTCCATACGAAACCTTTTAAATATGATTTATGTTGTATGCCTTCCTTTGGGAACGAAAGTTATTATTACAACTTAACACAGAAAGGTTTAAAATTATGATATAAATTCTAACATTCATGAAATTATTCTTAACGGTAAAATAAAACTGTAATTATGTGATAAATTCCCATTTAATTAAACTTTAAATGAAGGTGAATCTCGTTTAAATATGTATGTAAACATCCAACAATCCAACGATTTCCAAAAATACTTGCCCTAGCATTTGATTCTTTTTTCTAAAAGCTATTATATGAATGCATTCATCATTATCATTAAAAATCATTATCATTAAAAACAAGTAAGGATAAAGCGAGATGAGGAATTTACATGTATTGTTACATCGAATGCGCAATCAAAGATGAAAAGAAATATATGTTCGAGAAAACAATTGAATGGGAAGACAATACAAATTATATAGCAATATTACTAATTTATTTGTCTCGTCGCGTGATTGTTAAGTGGAATAAAGGCTAAAACGAAAAACACAATAATGCTTTAATGGCTTACAATGTCTTGAAAGAACCACAATTATTCCCTTGATACTGTTAACCTAGATGAATTTATTATTATTCATTAATCGCCTTTCTCATGTTTCTTATGTTTTGTGTCTAATTCGCATATGGTAATATCATATTGCAAACATACTTTTGTTAAGAAATCCCCAACAAAGGTGAATTTTACATATCTCCTGATACAATTGGATACGTAAACATAAACTTGTATTAAAGCTTAGGAAATTATTGCCAAAATCATTATTTCCCAATGACCTGCATCATCATAATCACATGTGTTTGAATCAATGTAAATGGGATGCATTTGTTCACACTTAACTGCTTATGTGAAACTTTTTTGAGACTTACTGCTCCACCCCTTAATTAATTATTGGCATTGTTTTATAACCGATATATTGCAACGAGAAAATCCTTGACACCTTAGATCAATAATAGGCAACATAGAAGACGTGACGTTGCTTGCATAGCAAATGATTATTAAAACAGTGCATGATCCATGCTTAATAAGAAAAGAGCTAACCAAACCGCGGATATAATATGCTTTCAAGAGTTTTTAAATAACAACACAATTTTTTGATGTCTTTGTTTGTTGTATAAAGATTGTTCGATTTTAGCATTCAATTACCTGCTCTACATTAATGAGTGATCGACTATCATAAACTAATACCAACTATTAAAATAAAATATTTATACCAGAAGTTAACATGTAAAGCAACAATAACACTTTAGCATTGATTTTTCAACGTACGAATCTGTGATATAACGACTTGCAGCAGACTGATCCTGTCATTTACACATCAAATGTAACAGACATAGATAAAAGGAAAGTCAGCACCGTATAATAAGGTTTAAGTAGATACCACCCAAGTGTATCTCATGCAACTAATGTTTTATTCATCGTTTGATACATCACAATCACAAGATGATCTGTATTTTCTTATTAAGCAATGTATTTGCTGACTGGTATTTCGGGCTTAAATTAAGAAGCTTATACAATGACTTTTATTTGTTTTCATAGTTACACACATGTCATTAAAACTTAAATTATGCTCACTTATCACTTAAGAAGCCTCTGACCAAACATGTAATATTGAACTGCAAAATATCTACACGCAAACAATGATATTTCTGCTGTGACGTCATTAAATTAGATTATTAAAGATATAACTATTGCATTGATCACATAACATCGAATGAGAAAGTTTCGCGGCATTAATTGAAGGAATTCCAGCATATAATAGAAAAAAATATATGTGCATTGAAAAAAAAAAGAAAACTGCTAATATTGTAAACGATTAATGAAACTGAGTCAAAGCAAATCATTCAGAAACGTCAAAGCAAATTATTCAGAAACTCGTTGTCAATATAATAATACAATTATTGATGCCGTGCTTTGTTAACCGTCCGTGAATATTCACATCGAACGCTTACCTCACTTGTATGTTAAATAGAAAACAAAGCTGTCAACAAGACCCTTAAACAATATATGAGTTATTGCAATAACGAGTACACCATCTGTCCACAAAACATTTAGATAAGATTGTTTGTAAAACATTTAAGTGCTCTCAAATCAAAGAAATAAATAATTTATACAGTTACTGCTAAATTGCTAGTGCAAACCTTTTACAGACTAGTTAACTATTGTTTGAGAGATATTTAATTTATCATTGAGACGATAAAAGCATCTATAATTGTTTTTTTATTTTTTTTCTTATTTACTGTATATATTACCAATATTCACATAGTTTAAAGTGCATTGTCAATACATTTTGTAATTTATTGTAAATATTTTGAGTACAACATTATTTGAGTACACGAATGACTGAGTACATTTAAAAAAGTTCAGAGCATCGATAATATTTTTATTTGACACAACCATGACTGTCTATATTAACATGTTTAAATGGTACAAACTTGTCCTAAATCAAACTTGATAAAAATGCCCAGATATATACAAAATGCTGATACCATTCTGTCATGTTGAATATTTCTTTTCTTGGTATTCAACGTCAGTTTCGGAATCATTTAGCTTAGAATAATGTGATATTTACCTATTCATTTAAAAACATCTATGTGGTTATTGAACATGGCTATTAATTGTGAATAATCTTGAAATGTACAAACACGTTTTAGTCCATTACCATCCCTTACCCGAAACAACTATATGACTACCAATAGCAAAGGTTGGATGATAGATAACAAAATTAAAAAAAAAAACTAGATTACCTAATGCCATTGGGATTAAGTACCCAGCCATACAGCGTAATTGTTTTCTCCAAATAGGCAAGTCACGTTTTGTATATATAAGACACATAAATTCGTTCATTTGACGAATATAATTTCGTTTACTTTTCTTTGTAATGTCTTGCCCAAACATGATTGTTTGATGACTAATTACAATTTATCAGTTTATTGCATTTCAATAGGATTTTTACGTATCTGGTCATGTCAGGAATCTTGATCAAATTGGAACAGTTGAATAATACAAAATCGTTTTATCAATTTTTGTAACAATATATCCCGGAAGTATGTGCTATCAACCGAAGGATGAATATCAGAAAATGTAGATGCTCTATGAAAATTTATCTTGAATTTTTCTAACTTGATATAGATTACAAATATAACTTTACTGCAAAATCAATGTATTGTACTACAGCAAACACAATAGTGTGAAGATATATTTCTACATGTGACTGCGATACTATGACATAATATTATAATTATACATCTTTGCAATATCTTAATGCACCATTTACTTATTTTCGGTTGTGTTATAAGCCGCCTTATAAACGGCTCATAAATATTGGTGAGACAGCAAACACAATAGTGGGAAGATATATTTCTACATGTGACTGCGATACTGCGACAAAATAATATAATTATACATCTTTGCAATATCTAAATGCACTATTTACTTAATATGTTTGCTTGTGTAAACGGCTCATAAATATTGCTGATACATTTATAATTACGAAGTTGTCAATTAGATTGCATATTAATAAAAATGTAGCATTGCAACTGCCTGTCTAGAAAAGGATATTATAATTTAACAAAACCTTGCACAATCCACGAATGTACTGTCATTTTATGTTAAAAATATGTCAAATACAAAAGAAATATATTAATACACATAAGCAATCACACAAGTGAGAGTGATGATTTCCTACATATGACTTTATACTGAGACAGTAATTTTTCATCTTTGCAACGACTTAATTCGCTATTTACTTATATTCGCTGGTGTAATAAGCCTTTTATAGACGAATCATCAATCTTGCTGAGACATTCGTAATTACGAACTTGCCACTTACGTTGTACAACAAATGTGTAAGATTACAACTGCCCGTCTAGAATATGGTTTTATAATCTAACATATCGTGCGCTTTCCAGAAGGTTACATGCAATATGCAATATGCTTTATAAGTATTACATCTTTTAAATTGATATATTTAGTATTCCTTAATATTATGACCCTGTTTGCAAGTCGAATTCAATGAATACAATTTAAGTTCCAGCATCCATAAATGTATAAATATAAAGAAGTTATTCTGCTGTCTCTCCATGGGTAGGATATTGTTATATTGAGAAATTGTAGATATCCAATATATATTATGCTAAAGTTGCCTTAAACATAAATTTATCTTAATATCCTGAACATATTTCCCAAAGAAAATTCTAAATTATTCATAGAATATAATGGCATTCTTAAGAAATAAGAATGTCGTTTCCTGTTCCTTTAATGTTATGTCTGGTGGTCGAAGAACATAATAGATATATACCAATTTTTGTTGGTGTGTTATACAGCAGAAGTATTTTGCATATTCTAAAAAAAATGAACACCTGACATAAGTTATTTTGCTATGAAACCTTGATGATTTTTTCCAATGATATTGCCTTTATATTTAGATATATGTAGATATTGTGTTATTTTTTCAGTAACAAAGTACCTTCTGTGTAGATTCACGAAGCAGTATTTTAAACCGATGGCTATAATAAATGGAGTCCTCTTACATAAAATTGAGTGCAGTTTGACACTTATATAGTAAGAGGTAAATCATACATCATCCGACTGACTGATATTATACTGAAATGGTTTTGTGGTTTACATGTCTGTCTCTTAAGAAATAGGTCAGGGGTTTGCGCCCTACTTAGTTCACAACCGTTCTACCTCATATGACACCAGTTACCCTAAGGACGCATGTATACATATGAGTAGTACAAATGAGCTTCAAACTTTCTTTTCACTTTAAATTTCCAAAATTAAATTAATATTGTATGTAAGTCTCTACATGGGCATCAAGTTCAAAGTATTAAGAAGATAAAATATATTGAGCATAATCAAACACCGTGTGCTGGCTAGACAATGTAAGGCAGAAGGAATAAATACAGTACATTGACAACTTCACACATATGACAATGCAATGTAATACAAGAGGTTAATATGTTTCCTGTAAACTGTAAATTGAAAAAAAAAAACTCATGAAAATGTGAATAGTAAATCATATATATATCATAGCAAGGAACTGACATTTTTAACTGTTTAATATTGACATTCTTTTTTTTCCTCTCAAAATGTATAGCCTTTCGATCAATTTATGAGTACATTTTGCACACAAGACTCAACAAATTTGACTAAGCTATGTAACCTACAGATTAAATACAACTTCAATATGTGCCAAAAAAATTTATAGTTTGTGTATGAATACACCGAAGGTTTTTGAAATGTTAGACACTCACAGAAAATAAAAGAAATACAGAATCCTCAAGAAAACCGGCAAAATTGAAAATGCTCTAGACTAAGTCTGAGCATTGCATTGAGGGTTCTGTAAAGTGCAAGCTACTGCCACTTTTCAACTTTCACTTGTGAAAGTTTGAAAAAGAAACAGCCACATATGTGTTCATACGGCGTTATTAAAAAAGGAGTGTTATTGCACATGTGAATATAAATAAATATATACATAAACTATATTGTTACTAAAAGCAGTATATCATTGAAAACATTTACATCTCTAACATTACAGCAATGCCCATAAATGATTTTACACGCATAGTTATATTATGCATTATATTTAAAAAAAATCATATATTAATCTAAAACTTACATATTATCTGAGTAAAATTTAATTTGTATTTGGTATTTAAACTCAAGTAAATATGCGTCAAGATAAATGCAATCAACTGGATATTGACTTGGATTTTTCCTATGTGCTTACGCATTCGTTTTCTTACAGAATTGTACATTACATTTCTACATATAAATGCATTAATAGGCAAAACGAAAACCATGTCAATGTAAATATCTCTTAAAACAATGATAAATTAGTCTGTAACAGTTTCCTACAAGCAATATTGCAGTAACTTTATGAATCAATTGATTTACGGTTTAGCGAGCACTTTAATTTCTAATAAACAACAAGTTCGTAATGGTTTGTGGACAGATGATGTCATTTCGTATTGGAATGACTTCAAACATTGTTTAAAGCTTTTTTATAGTTCTGTTTACTTACAACATGTGAATTATGTGTTCGATGAAACATATAGATATATTGATTCGGAATTGGAGATTATATTTTGATATTAACCAATGGACATACATTCATTTAATAGTTCGTTTCGAAAATTGAGACAATTCAGAAAAGCAAATTTGTTCTTATTGTCATCCAAAAGAAGAATTGCTGCATCTTTAATAAAAACAGATTTCCAATTGATTCCTTATGATAAAGCCTATAAAAATCAATGTTTACAGGGTTTTTTTAGGACACATTCATTGTATTTTGAAATACATGCCGCTCTTCGTTTAATACCACTCATACCATACATTGAATTACGTATGCTAAATGGAGTTTGATAATGTAATGTATTTTTTTCCTGTTTCAGCTATAATTGCGGGCCCATATCTGTATCCATACACTTATTCCATACGAAACCTTTTAAATATGATTTATGTTCTATGCCTGCCTTTGGGAACGAAGGTAATAATTATAACTTAACACTTATAGTTTCAAAATTATGATATAAATACTAACATTCCTGAAATAAATCATAACGGTAAAATAAAACTGTAATTGAGTGATAAATTTCCATTAAGTTCAACTTTAAATGAAGGTGAATCTCGTTTAAATATGTATGTAATCAATATGTATGCATGCATTTCCTGTCATCCGATGATTTTCAAAAATATTTTCCTTAGCATTTGTTTCTTTTTCTAAAAGCTATTTATAAATACATTCATCAAAATCATTAGAAATAAGTAAGGATAAAGCGAGATGAGGCATTTGCATGTAGGCTTGTGTAACAAATTATGTGTTATATCGAATGCGCAATTAAAGATGAAAACAAGGATATATTCGAGCAAACAATTGAATGGGAAGACAATACAAATTATATAACAATATAACTAAATCAAATTCATTTGTCTCGTCGCGTGATTAATATGTAGAATAAAGGAAAAGACGAAAAACACAATAATGCTTTAATGGCTAAGAACATCTGAAAAGAAACACAGTTATTCCTTTGAAACTATAAACATACTAGATATATTCATTACTATACATAATTCGTATATGATAATATCGTATTGAATACATATTTGTATGTTAAGAAATTTACCAAAACTATGAGTTTTACAGATCCCGATACAATCGAAACGTAAAAGTTTAACATGAAATTGTTAAAAAGCTTGGGAAATTCCCGTCTTAATCTTCATTTTCCTATTGCCTTAATTTACCATAATCACAGATTAGTTAAATGTGTTTGAATCTGTGAAAAATTAAGCACTGCAAATTGGATGCATTTGTTCACACTTAAATGTGAATGTGAAATTTTTATCGGACTAACTGCTCCAATCCCCACTTAAAACTGCGGTTATTATTATATATGTTAC
The DNA here is from genome assembly GCF_026571515.1 of Ruditapes philippinarum. NCBI lineage: Eukaryota > Metazoa > Mollusca > Bivalvia > Venerida > Veneridae > Ruditapes > Ruditapes philippinarum. The sequence goes on from NW_026861501.1 coordinate 21,507, forward strand.
TTTCCCGTGAGAAAATCCTTGTTACGTTAGATCAATGACAGGCCACATAGAAAACATTGCTTGCATAGCAAATGATTGTTAGAATACTGCATGATCCATGCTTAATTAAGAACAGATAAACAAACTACGGATATAATATATTTTCAAGAATCTTAAGATATTTGAAACAAACATAAACACAATATTTTGATCTCTTTGTTTTTTGTATAAAGATATTCCGATTTCAACTTTCAATGACATGCTCTACATTGATGAATGCTAGACTATCATAAACGAATACAAACTATTAAAACAAAATGTTTTTACCGGAAGTTAATATGGAAAGCAACAATAACATTTTTGCATTGATTTTTCAACGTATGAGTCTGTGATAAAACGACATGCAGCAGACTGATCCTATCATTTATAAATCAAATGTAACATACTTCGATAAAAGGAAAGTCAGCACCTTAAATGCCGATAAAGTCGATACCACACAAGTGTATCTCATGTAACTCATGTTTTATTCATCGTTTGTTACTGCACAGTCACAATATAATCTGTATCTTTTGAAACAATTTTTTCTGACTGGTATTTCCGGTTTAATTCAAGAAGATTAAACAATATTTTTTCTTTCCTTTTTCAAAATATAGTTTAAAAAATATCATTAAAACTGGACTAATTACGGTATGCTTAATGATCAATTTAGAAGCCTCGGATCAACCATAAATAATTAACTGCAAACAATCTGCACGCAAATAAATGATATTTATGCTGTGATGTCACTGTAGACATTGTTATTTGTGAAGACTGTATCACCTGAAATATGCTATCTTATATTAAAACACGACTGACTATTCAGTTTTACAGGTTTTAAAATAATATATATGGAATTCATTTTTATGTTTTTATTAATACAAACACTATTGAAAAGATGTGAACTAGTCAGATGATATTTAATTAACTCTGATTATAACTTGATCAACATTTCTGTCATTACTAGACATTTATTGTTAGGCAATGTGTTGATAAACAAGTAGAAACAACATATTTATTTAGTCATAAACAGGAGATTACAAATAAAAGTTAGCAAACAGAACGCGTTAAGAAATTAGAATTAAAAGAAGTCTAATATGTCTGCTATACACTAGACGTGATTTGCCTATTGCATGCAAACAATTTTGCTGGACGGTTGCAAAAATGACCCCATTGGTATTACGTTAGCAAGTTTTTTTATTCAATTATCTATCATATTCAATCAAAGTTTTTGCTGTTGATAATTATAACGCTGTCTCAAGTTAGGGATGATGATAAACTTAAAATTGTTTGTACATTATTTCTCCAAAGTATCTTTAATTTTAAAAACCAGTCCGTCAATGGACAAACAAGTATTAGTAACCACATAGATGTTTGACTATCAGAAAATATTTTTATAAAATAAGATTAATATTACAATATTTTTCGCCAGATAATTCCGAAACCGACCTTAAACACTTAGGAAATATATATTAAATCTGAGACAATGTTATTAGCATTTTGAACAATAACTTAGAATAGCTTGTTATATTGAACATAATTATGCCAAAGTGAAAAAGGTGTAATCAAGCATTATCAGTACTTTCAAGCGTCTTAATTTCGCTAAATATCTCAAACTTATAACGAAAATGGCTTGAAAGGTATGCATTTTTTTTGGATAAAATAATATTGTTTAATGCAAAAGAGAATATAAAACTAGTATAATATTAAGTTATAGCTACAATGTCTACCACTGCATGTCTGAATGTTTAAGCTGAGATATGTTAATGTAGATTAAGATATATGTGATTGAAATAAGGATTGCTCCTAAACATAGAAACATAAAAATTAAGTATGTCTTTAAATTTTTTCTCTCCAAATCAATTTCAGATATGGTTCCATTTAATCTTTCATTCACGATCGTTGCTTATATATGTATGTACTCAAGCACCGGTCTGGTAATAATGCACTATGTCATCTTATTTAAAAATAATTTGATAAAAAGTAGAACAAAAAAAACCCAACATTATCAAAGATTCTTAAAGATATAACTACTGCATTGCTCATATAACATCGAATGCGAAAGTTTCACGGCATTAAGAGAAAAAAAATCCAGCATATAATTGAAAATAGAACAAAATGTATGTGCACTGAAAAAATATTTGGTAACTGCTAATATTGTAAACAGGATAATGAAATTGAGTCAAAACAAAGCATTCAGAAACTCGTCGTAAATATAATAATACAATTATTGATGCCGTGCTATGTTAACCGTCCGTGAATTTACAATTTATCCTTTCACATCGAACGTTTGACTCACTTGTATGTTAAATAGAAAACAAAGCTTTCGTTTAATGGAAAACAAAGCTGTCAACAGTTTCTTAGTTTTTGCAACAAAGACTACATCATCTGTCGACAAACCATTAACATAAGGTTGTTTGTAAAACATTTAAGTGCTCACAAATCAAAGAAACAAATGATTTATACAGTTATTGCTAAATTGCTAGTGCGAACCTTTTGCAGACTAGTTAATTATTGTTTGAGAGAGTTTTCATTTAGCACTGACACGATATTAGTATCGACACTCAAAGCAGCTATAATTGTTTTTGTTTTTTTTGTTGTTTTTGTTTTTTTTTTTATTTCTGTTAACTTTTTATCTATTGTATGCATTACCAATATTCACATAGTTTAAAGTGCATTGTAAATACATTTTGTAATTTATTCTAAATTATTTGAGTACAAAATTATTTGAGTACACGATTGACCTTAAAACAAAGGTCAGAACATCGATAATATTTTTATTTGACACAACAATGACTGTCAATATAAACGTGTATAAATGGTACACATTTGTCTTAAATCAAAATCGACAAAAATGCCCAGATATATACAAAATGCTAATACCATTCTGTCATGTTGAATATTCCTTTTCTTTGTATTCAACGTCAGTTTCGGAATCATTTAGCTTAGAATAATGTGATATTTACCTATTCATTTACAAACATCTATGCGGTTATTGAACATGGCTATTAATTGTGAATAATTTTGAAATGTACAAACACTTTTTAGTCCATTACCATCCCTTACACGATACAACTATATGACTACCAATAGCAAAACGTTGGATATGATAGATAACAAAATAAAAAAACTAGATAACCTAATGCCGTTGGGATAAGTTACCCAGCCATACAGCGTAGTTGTTTGCTCCAAATAGGCAAGTCACGTTTTGTATAGATCAGACACATAAATTCGGTCATTTCACGAATGTAATTTCGTTTACTTTTCTTTGTAATGTCTTGCCTAACCATGATTGTTTGATGACTAATTACAATTTATCAGTTTATTGCATTTCAATAGATTTGTACGTATATAGTCATGTCAGGAGTCTTGATTAAATTGGAAAAACAGTTGAATTATACACATCACTTTATCAATTTTTGTAACAATATATCACGGAAGTATATGCTATCAACCGGAGGATTTATATCAGAATATGTAGATGTTTTAATGATAATTTATCTTAAAGTGACTTATGCTCATATTTTCATAGTAAAGTTGAGCTGAAATGACTTTATATTTCAAAAGATTGACTGTTAAAATGGTGTTTGACCAACAGTTGATATTGGAAAATGTTCAGGATAAAATTAAAAAACTGCCTAAAATATAAAAACACTGCCCCACTCTTTTTATAAACTGAGCGTTAGAGGTAAATTCTAATAGATAGTTACAGAAAATTTATTTGGATATGTGCATAATTTATTGTTTATGGGAAGAAAATTATTAAATTGAAAGGAATTATGACAAAATGAAAACTTATTTTGATATTCACCTGTTCACTCACTATATACCCTTGGATAAGAATAATGTCACTTTAAATTAAAAGTAACACTTAATATAGAATTCAATTTGACTTACTTGTAAAACAAATATCAATTGTTTTTAAGATGACCGAAAAACAAAAGTGGGAAAGATATAGTTTTCTATCAAATGTGACTGCGAATATTGTGACTAATATTATAATAATTATACATCTTTGCAATGTCTTAATGCATTATTTACTTTTTTTGCTTGTGTAATAAGCCTGATAAATATTGTTGATACATTTCTAATTACGAAGTTGTCAATTAGATTGCATAATAAAAATGTAGCATTGCAACTGCCTGTGTAGAAAAGGGTATTATAATCTAACAAAACCCTCTGCATTCCATGAGGGTACAGTCAGTTTAAATGTCAAACAATGTAATTACAAAGGAAATATGAATTCCAGTAGCAACTAAAAAAGTGAGAGTGATGATTACCTACCATATGAATTATACTTGCGACAGTAATTTTTCACTTTGAACTATTCACTGATTTTACCTATATTGGCACTGGTGTAATAGCGTTTATAGGCGGAGCTCATCAATCTGCTGAGACATTCGTAATTACGACTTGCACTTACGTTGTACAAATAAAAGTGTTAAGATTGAACACTACCCGTCTAGATATGTTTTTAATGAACATATATCGTGCGCTTTCCAGAAGGTTACATGCGATATGGTATATAAGTATTACATCTCTTAAATTGGAATATTTAGTATTCCTTAATATTATGACCCTGTTTGCCAGTCAAATTCAATCGATACATTTTTAGATCAAGCATCCATAAATGTATAGATATAAAGAATTTATTTCGCTGTCTCTCCATGGGTAGGATATTGTTATATAGAGAAATTGTAGATATCCTATATACATTATGCTAAATTTGCCTTAAACATTAATTTATCTTATCCTGAACATATTTCCCCAAAAAATTTCTAAATTATTCATAGAATGTTATTGCATTCTCAAGAATTAAGAATGTCGTTTCCTGTTCCTTTAATATTATGTCTGGTGGTCGAAAAACATACTAGTTATATACCAATTTACGTTGTTGTGTTATACAGCAGAGGTATTTAGTATATTCTAGAAAATTGAACAACTGACATAAGTTATTTTACTATAAAACAGTGAGGATTTTTCAAAATTATATTGCCTTGAAATTTAGATATATGTAGTTATTATGTTAATTTTGCAATAACAAAGCACCTTCTGTGTAGATTCATGAAGTAGTATTTTAAACCGATGGTTATAATGAATGGAGACTTCTTACATAAAATTGAGTTCAGTTTGACACTAATATAGTAATATATTGATCAAACATCATCCGATTGACTGATATTATACAGAAATGGTTTTGTGTTTTACATGTCTGCCTCTAAAGAAAGAGGTCACGGGTTTGCGCCTAACTTAGTTCAGACCCATGCTACCTAATATGACACCAGTTACTCTAAGGACGCATGAATAGTACAAATTCAAACTGTCTTTTTACTTTAAATTTCCAAAATTAAATTAACATTGTATATAAGTCTCTACATGGGCATCAAGTTGAAAGAAATCGTTCCTTAATCAGTATATGACAGCAGAGTCATATGTTCCTGTGTTAAGAATGTAAAATATGTTCAGCATAATCAAACACCATGTAAGGCAGACGGAATTAATACAGTACATTGACAATTTCACACATATGACAATGCAATAACGTACAGGAGGTTAATATGTTCCCTGTGAGAATTGAAAGAAAAAAAACTAATGAAATTGTGAATAGTAAATCATTTATAGGTCATAGCAAGGAACTTACTTTTTTATCTGTTTAATTCTGACATTATTTTTCACAAACTGTATAGCCTTTCGATTAATTCATGAGTATATTTGCACACAAGACTAAACAAATATGACTAAGCTATGTAACCTAAAGATTAAATACAACTTCAATATGTGCCAAAAAACATGCGAGTTTGTATATGAATTCCCCGAAGCACATCACAATTAGTTGGTCAACTTCGTAAATACATTTTAAAACGTTATTTTAGTTGGTACACACATGATATGATATGTCACACCTTATAATACATTGAAATTATAAGACGCTTTTGTAATGTTATACACTCACAGAAAATAAATAAACACAGACTCCTCAAGAAAACCGACAGAATTGAAAATGCTCCAGACTAAGTTTTAGCATTGAGGGTACTGGAAAGTGCAAGCTTTTGCAACTTTTAAACCTTAATTTGTGAAAGTTTGAAAAAAAGCAACAGCCACAGAATGATGTGTTCATACGGCGTAATTCAAAAAGGAGTGTTATTGCACATGTGCATTTAAATAAATATATACATAAACTATATTGTAACTAAAAGCAGTATTATTGAAAACAATTACATCTCAAACATTACAGCAATGTCAAGAAATATTGTTACACGCTTAGTCTTAAATTTCAAAAAATAATATATCAAACTAAAAACTTACATACTATCTAAGTAAAATTTAATTTGTATTTTGGTATTTCAAGTCAAGTAAATATGCGTCAAGATAAATGCACTCGACTGGATATCGACATGGATTTTTCCAATGTGCTTACGCATTCGTTTACTTATAGAATTGTACATTACCTTTCTACATACAAATAGACAAATCGAAAACCATGCCAATGTAAATATCTCTTAAAGCAATGATAAATTAGTCTGTAACAGTTTCCTACTAGCAATATTGCAGAAACTTTATAAATCAATTGATTTACGGTTTAGCGAGCACTTTAATTCCTAATAACAGTTATAATGGTTTCCGCGCGCACACGATGATGATCATTTTCCGTATTGGAATGACTTCAAACCTTGTTAAAAGCTTTTTTTATAGTCGTTTACTTACAACATGTGAATCATGCGTTGATGACATGTAAGAGTCATATAGATTTGGAATGGAGATTACATTTTGATCATTACCAATAGCGGCACTCATTTTATCAGTTCGTTTCGAAAATTAAAACAATCCAGAAAAGCAAATTTGTTCTTATTGTTATCCAATAATAGGATTGCTGCATCTTTAGTAAAAACAGATTTCCAATTGATTCCTTTTGATAAAGTCAATAAAATTAAGTTCACTATAACAGGTATTTTTGAGACAGCATTCATTGTATTTTGAAATACATGCCGCTCTTCGTTTAATACCACTCATACCATACATTGAATTGCATGTGCTAAATGGAGTTTGATAATGAGATATATATTTTCCGGTTTCAGCTATTGTGGAATATGCAAATGGTGCATTATTTTACGCCCGATAATAGAAAGCATGAATGTTTATTTTAAAAGTATATTGATTTAATCAGTTTAGTTAAAAAAAGTACAGAGTATGCAACCTTTCTGATGTTTTATTTTACTTGTTGGCACTATACCGGCATGACGTTTTAATATCTCTGATATAATTGACATCCATTTCAAAGTGATTAGAACCAACACATAAAAAATCAATTTTAGTTTTTTGTTTGTTTTTTGTGTTGATGATGATGACAAAAATGTAAAAATTTCAACTCTTAAGTTTAAAGATTTGGACGTGAGCTTTAATTTGATTTGGTTAAAAATTAACAATATTTGATAAGTGATTCAAACTGGTTGTTAGAAGTCATCTTTATTTATACATTTATTTAGTGCGTTGTTATTTGAAAAGATGTTCAGATTTTTTAAAATTGAACTTGGGTAAGTAAAACGAAAACGTGCATTCCCATGTTGCAGCATTTACATATCTATGTTCGTGTGTTGTGCCAACATTTACCTGATGATTTTTCGTGTTTGTTTTAAGTAGAACAGAACATTAACTTTCCTTTTAGAATCGCTTCTTATACGAACTTGTTTGACCCCTTTGTTATAAAGCAACCCAAAAGTACATTCGTCACGTCTTTGATACTGAAACAACTTAAGATATTATGTGGGTTAACAGAGGGTATTAATTTTTTTCTTCTTGCAAATTTAATTGTATTGATCAAGCAAAATTAAATGTATAGATACCCTCTGTAATCATTTATCAAGCTTTATCTAAGTGTGCACATCCTTAAGTAAAATCTATACAAACCAACGCAATTTTCAATGATTTATTACTGCAATAAAAACACTATTTGAATACTTGACTAAATGTTAACTTACAAAGATTGCAAAAACTCTTAGGTATGTATGATGATGGTTTTATCAATACAATTTTAAAAACACCTTCGGTCAATCCATATAATTATTTAAACAGCAACCAGAACGAGTAAAATAAAGTCAAAAAGAGACATTTTATCAAATTATTTAAAGGGTAAATCGGTTTCTGTTTCTTTCTCATATATAACTTGTGCTCGTTTCCCATGATAGAGCAAACACTCTTTTATTGAAACGTATATGACTCAACTCAGGAACGGAACTTGTAGCAGTCGCTGATCATATAGTATCATATAAATGTCATGACCACTTCATGTACGCACAATTTATATTACGCTTGTATCTTTGGGTTAGGTAGAAGCTTTATCTACCACCGTAGTCCGTGAACAGGTTGAACAAAACTTCGAGAGCAGCATTTTAATAGTGCCGTGTTGGTTGACCTTAAAATCCCGTGTTATATTAAAACATATCAATAAATTGATGCTGTTAAAAGCTTGTTTCTACCACTGTAGAACATATCGAAGTAAACTAAGCCTGTAACCTTTCTAACTTTGCCTTGTCAGCCGACCTTTTAGACGACTCAAATTGCAACTTTACAAGATGTAACATGCTTAAAACAATGTAATACAATAAAACACAACACAGACTATTCAAAGTTAAGGTTTTTATGAGAAACGTTTTCTTTCTTTACAGATTGATACGGGCATTTATTTTAATAAATGAATAACTACTACATTTTTAGAAAAAATTTTTAATTTAATCAAAAACAGAAACACAATTGTTGATTGATCATTCATTTAAAACTTTGACACTTCAATGAAATTCAATCTGTATGATTAAGTCATCGGGGACAGAAAAAAATATTGGATTCACCAGATGCGGACTGAATTGATATTGAATTAAAACTATATGATGTGTTCGTTGTTTGTGCATCTGCTTAATTCATTTTGTGTTTCTTTATACGTAAGCTTATTTTAAAATTTAATACTTAATTCGTTTTGTACATTCATGCTAAATAATGATATGTGTTTGTCTCTGGTAACATCACTCTTGTAAAAAATTGTTTGCATTTACCGTATTGACAGTTGCACTCTATTAAAAATGTGACAATAATTTCAAATTCATTTCTGCAATCAATTCAACAGCAGTGATTGTTTATTAAACACAAAGTGAATTTTAAGGGATACAGTTATTGTGCAAGTATTAAGACCAAAAGTCTGATTGAATTCAAATATTAAATAATATTTCGCCTCGTTTTTTTTTTTCATTTTAATTGATGTTTCGTTTTTAAATTTCATATTCGACTTGCACACAAGCTTCAATGCAAGATGTTTAATGTACAGGCAACTAAATGCTAGCTTTATTGACACGCAGACAAGCATAGCAAAGATAAATGTAACAGCCACTCTCCATAAAATGTCAAAAAATATTCCATGGTGATTGCCGATTAAATACTAACAGCTAAAGAAAAATGCATTTTATAAAACAATAACTGCGTACCATCGTCTTAATTAAATCTTAGACTTAAGCCATATCGTAACCTGTAATCGTTGTAGACTATGAACAGCTGTAATAAAACTGATCTTGCAGTTTTTCTAATCTAACCGTGTTGACCTTTACATTTTGAAAGTTTGACATTTTTTGTTTATATGAGACATGTGCTTATTGTTTATTTGAGACAGGTATTCTACGTTACTATATCAAATAAATGCATATTACGGCAATTGTGAAAACAAAATGTTAACTTTTTAAACACACACACACAGGCGTTGAGTTCCTGTTCATTTAAAAGTGTATAAAAACTGCTAATATCTAAACAAACTGCTTTAACAAGTATTTTAATGAATTATGTGTTATCATGTTCAGTTGTTCAATAAATAATGAGTCATGATTGTTCTATCTTACAAACGAAATAGCACATATATTCCTTGGCAAATATTGTTTAAAACGCACATGTGTTTAAAAACTAAGGAAAACATGCCCATTACTATTGAAAACATTTCCTTTTACTATTCTTGTTACTTGAATCCATTTATAGAAATGCAGCCATAACCACAAGTTAAAGTGTAAGGAACTGTGAATCTACTGCAAAATCAATTGTTAAGAAAAACATCATTGTTAAAATGTTAATAAAACCTTACAGAAAAGTGCAGCAAAATCAGGTAATTATAACCTGTAAGTTTTTTTTTATTAATTTTGCTGACTGATCACTTTGAAATATATTAACAGCACATGAATTATGAATTGCAAAGCGTCCATTTTTCATAAAGTAAATCACAGTGCTCACAATCTATTACTGTGTATTTTGTTTTTAGTTTTTACTGTTGTTTTTTTTTTATCAACATAACTATTCATAGTTCTGTAAGAAATGATTAAACCATTTTACAATTGTAAATATCTTGATATTTAAGGTGGGATTCGGATTTATCTAGCAGATAATATTGTAACAGTTATATCTAACTTTATATTTTCTGATGTACAAACTCGTAATAATTTAACCATCTGGTAATTAACAATGGATATGTCTCTCGGCGAACTGATTTCTAAAATAGATTGGAAATTTACCAATTCAGTACACTGTAAAAATTTACCGTAAAATTTTACGGGAAAAGTCCTGGCAGCTGGTTTCCAGGACTTCCCCGTATATTTACGGGCTATCCGTAACATGTTTTGGCGTAAAAATACTGGTCAAGCAGTAAAATTACAGGCCTTAAACATTACGGAGGCCCAGTAAATATACGGATCAATGCTGGAGTCCAGCTGCCATGGTTCTTGGGCAAGACACAATGGTTACAAGCTGCGAATCATATTGACAACAAATATCGTTGGAGGGAAAAAGAACAAAGAAGTCCAACAAATAATTCGTCTCTGCTAAGGGTACCGCTGCTAAATGCTGGTATTGGTCGAAAGATGGTGGGTGGGGTAGTAATTTTCAGATATTAAGCATAATTTTATAAAAGCTTAAGATCGAGTAATCAAATGACATTCTGAAAATCAATTAAATATAACTTTTTGTTCATTGAAAATCAAAACAAAAAATCCGTAACGAGCAAATTCTTGTACTAATCAGGATTTTTTGTAAGACATGTTTTACCTCTTGTCACACTTAGTAAAATGGCTGCAGTGGAACGCTATCCCGCAATGCAACGCAAACGAGGGTCCGATACCGTATAAGAGTGTACGGGCTAAACCCGTTACGGAATACCAGTAAACGACTATAAATGTAATGGTAAATTTTTACAGTGTACATGAACATCTTTTACTGGAGACAATGCTAGGACTATCAATAGCAATATATTTCAAAATGGTAAATAATAAAATCAAGAAATTAGCTGGCTTAATACCACTATGATTAGATATGAAACGATCCTGCGAAATTTATGGCTTGAAATAAGCAAGTCACGTATGTTGTATAACATACATATAAGTTTATTCATAAGTAATTTTTGAACACACTTTCTTCGTTTACTTTTCTTTGATATGTTCCAGTTTATGAGTAGTGTTACAAAACATATTATTTTCGTATATCAAATTATTGAACTACATTGAGATTATTACTTGTCTTGTCATGTCGGGAATATTGAACAAAAGTTGCATAATTTTCTTCCGATGATTTCATATTTATTCTAGTTATTTATTCTATCAACGTTTAATCAAAATATTTCTCAAAACTATTTGCTATCATTGGAAGGAAAAAAAACAAAACACACACATAACATTTTAAAGATAACTTATTCATGCTTGGAAAGGAATACTATCAACACATGCTTATTATGTGTAAACATTGAACATGTTTGATTGGTTTGTTTCCAATTTCAATTACTTGGTAACTTTTAAAAAATCTACCTTAGAATGAGTTAGCATTTACCATCAACTTAGATAGTTTTCCAAGTTTCATTTCATGTGACATTATGTTTATAATAATAAAATGGTTTAAACACGAGATAGGTATCAGTGTCTAATGTTTATGGTATGCATGTGACCAAAAGCATATCTTATAAAATAATCACTGTAATAGGCAAATATTTTTTGTTTGAACATGACTGAACATGTAAATTGTATGTCTGATTACAATTTAATATTTGTACAAAATCTTCCAATTAGTAAGAGACCAGTCTACATTTATTGCATTTTTTTGGCAAAACTTAAATAACTTTGATACATGTCTATATATAATGCTAATATGACTTAAATGTTATATTTTATTTGTGTTCAAATACAAAAGAAATATATCACACATTAGCGATCACAAAAGTGGGGTGAGGTGATGATTTTCTTAAATTAACTTGAAACTGTGACAGTAATTTTTCATCTTTGCAAAGACTCGATTCACTATTTACTTATCTTCACTGCTGATAAAAGATAATAAATCTTGCAAAGACATTCGTAGTTACAAACTTGTCAATTGCAATGCACAAAAAAAAATGTAAGATTGCATCTGCTTTTCTAGAATATGGTATATACTTGTATGTAATAATCTGACAAATAGTGCGAATTTCATGAGGTTTCCGCCGTTTTATGTTAAACATATATCATGTCATGTCAAACTTGAGATTAACGGTCCAACGTTTAGGTTGAAGAACATAAGAATGGTCATCTATTATTTTTGAAATTATAAAAAGATCAAGATAAAACTAGTATTGATTTGATTTATATTCCAAGGATGAAAAAAGAATATGTTTATTGAAATCTTATCAACATGTCGATGATATTAATAACATTTTAAGCATATGTTTTATAATAAGTCAACATTTTAACTAACACAGGAGTAAAGCTAATATATCTAATCAATTTTAAACAAAAAAACTGAAATATTTTCACACTAGTACAAACAACAATCTTTTAATGAAAAATGGTGATAATCAGATTCAAATATATATTGTTGCAAAATGATTAAATCTTGGGAAAAATAGGCTGTTTATCTTTATCAGTGATTTGAATAACAGTGATCTACTGCGTTGTTAAATTTATGGCAAAGTGCATAGCTATTTATTGGAACGATGAAAACATTAGACATATTAATATCATAACACCGTTTGTCCTTTTCATTATTTATAAGAATTAGTATATATATTCTTATAATGTTCTTCAAAAATGAAACTAATAAAAATAACAACAGTAAACAACAATTATAATGGATTTTATTGTAAAAATTTGATTAAACACAATATTAACTGTTTAAATCGGATGCAGATCATAGTTATATTGAGTTAATGCAAGAGTGAAATCATCATCTAACCTTACACGTGACGTTAATATAGCATAGAAACCGATTGCATTTTGTGTATTTGTTTAAAAAACTCATATATCCTAAGTGCTAAAAATATAATGCAAAATGGTATGTTTGTATTACATCCCTTTCAATTGATTTATGTGTTATTCAATAATATTATAATCATGTTTACCAGTTATTGTCAATCGATACCTTTTACGATCAAACATCCATAAATGCATACAGAATGTATGATGCTGTTCCCCATGGGCAGGATATTTTTATATGGAGAAATTGTAGATAGCCATTTTACGTTATAGTACGCTACAAATTGCCTCTAACATTAATATATCTTATCCTGAACATATTTCCCAAAGAAAATTCTAAATTATTCATAGGATGTTATTGCATTCTCAAGAAATAAGAATGTCGTTTCCTGTTCCTTTAATGCTATGCCTGGCGGCCGGACAACATATTAGCCACATACCAATTCATGTTATTTTTTATACAGCAGATATATTTTGTACATTCTAGAAAGTTGGGAATTGATATGATAATTCATTTGGCCAGATTTCCTCTTAAGATTTTAATCAAAATGCTATTGCCTTAAAGGGACTACACCAAGGTTATGTGACATGACAGAACTGGAAATAATTTTCTGAGATTAATGCTTCCTTTTATGCAGGTATACATCAATAAATTGTGTGCAAAAGTTCAAATCATTCGTTCACTCCGTTACTCCAGAGTGATTGATTATTTGACGCTTTTGACTTGTATCGGACTAAGAACAGCATAAAAATACATTTTCAATTTCATTTTTAATATATTTTTTAATCAAATTTTGCATAATTGTTTCTTTAGTGCCCTAGCTGATCTGTGTATGAAATTCAAAATTTATGCTTTTAGGCTTTTGGAAATTCCTTTAAGATTTGAAATGCAGAAATCTGTAGAATCTAAAAATGTACATTTCTCATAAAAAGTATTTCACTTCTATGTGGATTGATAAAATATTAAAACCTACACATGGTTATCTTGAACTAAAATGTATTTTGTACATGAAACTGAGTGCGCTCAACAATAATCTAATTATAGGTTGTTCATATATCACAAGATTGATGGACATTTTACAGAAGTTGTCTTGTGGTTTATATGTCTGCCTCTTGACCCATATGTCAGGTGTTTGGGTCCTACGTCTCTCAAAACCGTGCTTTCTAATTTGACAATAGGAAGCATAGTATTACGTTTAAGCGGTACACGTAAGCATCCAGCTTTCCTTTCACGTTTGCTAAACTAAGTTAATATGTATAAAAGTATCTTAAGCTCAAAGTACACGGTCCTGTACGATCAGCATGCAACAGAAGAGCCCTATGTTGCTATTTAGGTGATAAAATGTATCCAGTCTAATTAACCATCGTCACAACGTATAGGGCGTGAATAAAAAAACAACAACAAAAAACAACAGTAATTTGCCAACACATGCAAAGATATATATGACACAGCACGTAAATATGTTTGCTGTGAAAACGAAACAACATTGGACTAAACTAATGAAATGGAGTTTTAAATTTGGGTAAGGTGTCATGACGCCTGCATATCACAGACAGTACGTGAAGTTTGAAAAACAGACAACATATCTTAGGGGTGATTCAATAGCAGTCAAATACCGGAACCATCCAACCAGAAAAAAGTTTGAATGGTACGAAATAAAGATACCACAAACGCAAAATAGAAGAAAAAATGTGCTTAACGAGTTGTTATGAACGTAAATATATTATTTTTGACTGAATGTATGGGGTGAATTTTTATGGCCTCTTATTAATACTTATTTTGGTAAAATATCCGTCTCGGGATGGTTAATTACCAAGAGAAGTGTTGGAACACCAATACCTTTAACATAGTGTTTTTCAAAATTAAGCCGTTTCAATAAACGTTGATTCCGCTTAACAAGAAAAAGGGAACATGGGTCTAATTGGCTAGTAGGTGCTTTGTCGTAATTTTGTTAACAGACACGTTGATATATGTGCTACAGAAACTTTGTGTCCGTAATATACACAACCATAAACATGGCATACAA
Organism: Ruditapes philippinarum; assembly: GCF_026571515.1. NCBI lineage: Eukaryota > Metazoa > Mollusca > Bivalvia > Venerida > Veneridae > Ruditapes > Ruditapes philippinarum. The sequence goes on from NW_026861501.1 coordinate 36,778, forward strand.
AGATATAACACCAACTGTATTTGTACTAAAAGCAGTATGACATTGAAAACAATTGCGACATATAAATTACAGCAATGCCCAGGAATGTTTACATGCATAGTCTAATGTTTCAAACAACATATTAATTTAACACATACATATCAACTGCATAAACTTTAATTTGTATTTGGTGTTTTGACAGCAAGATAATACACAACATGTTTACTAGATATTGATATGAAATTTACAAATGTGCATACGTATCCGGATACCTGTATACCCGCTTAGCGTTACATTACTTTTTATAATGCATTAATACATTAGCGAATTTTCAGGACGATTACAATAATTGAATTATATTCTTAAAAATGCATTTATAACAGAATAAAAAGACATGCCAATGTAAAGTGAAATCTCTCTTAAAAATAATTTATTAGTCTGAAAAAGTTTCCTACAAGCAATGAAGCAGCAATTTATAAATCAGTTGATTTATCGTTTTGGGACAACTTCAACTTCTAATAAACAATCAGTTTGTAATGGTTTGTGGACAGATGATGTCGCCCTGTATTTGCATGACTTCAAACAGTGTTAAAAGCTCTTTTGTAGTCGTGCTATCTATCAACATGTGGCTCAAGCGTTCAATATATAAGGATATATTGATTCTTATATTGATTTAACAGTCCATACACGGTCGAAAAAAGAATAAGTTTATCAAATAATATAAATTGATACATCTTTGGAATGAACATCTTTGGATTCCCTTTGAAAAAAGTGCTCCCGACCGCCCCACCGTGGTGATCTATCATCTCGGTAACGCAGCGTAGACATCGCTCAAAAGTAGCTAGCCAAAGCTACATGCTTGTCTCAAGTCAGCCATCCTTTAGTCTATTAAAAACAAATTTCAGTATAACAGGTATTGAGGGCATATACATTATATTTTTCAAATATATTAAGCTTTTCTAAAAGTAACAATGTGTGCAGCATTCTGTGTGCGTGCCGCTTTTAGTTTGAATACGGAATAAATGTTATTACTTGTCATAATAAACACATGAAACCGGACTAAGATTGTCTAATATGACTATTGCATATAGTTCGGAAATAATTTCATTTATAACAGTATAACAACTTATCATAATTATACTTTTTATGTTAAGAAAGGGACAAACAATACTTTATACTTTGGAAATATAGTGGCCATCATTAGTTAGTGATTAGTGATTCACATCTCTTATTGATTTGTCTTTTTAAAGAAAAAATAATGATATGAGGAATACTGATTGATGCAATAACGCGTAACATAAAGATTGTTCGATGAACGTTCAAAGATATGTCGTAACGGTATATGGCACAATGAAGAATGAAATCATAAAGAGGGTTCTGTATCATTGTTGAAGACACATTATGTCAATTCATCGAAAACCATGTGTTTGAAATCGTTTCAGTTATAAATTGAGAGTATGAAACATATTTAAATGCTGAAGAAAGAACGTGAACGTTCAGTAATGTGTCATAACAGTAGCAAAATTGAAACAAAGTTGTATTTTGACTTCCATACAAAAGACATTTCCTAAGAGAGAGCAAAACCAGCAAGAAAGTTCATGAAGATGGAAAATAAGAATCATTGTGAAAACCGTAACAAGATACATCAAAAAGGAGTTTTTGAGAACTAAAATTGATACCATCTATTCAAAGATTAAATGTCATGTAACAAAACTACTAATGCGTGTTATATAGTTTCTCTGAAAAGCAGTAGACGTCATAAGACAGTATAATTAATCGGATATATTATACTAAATGGTCATAATGTGTAATCAATTATAAAGTTGTTATATACGTGTCTTTGTTACAAGCTCGTGCAATGGCATTTACAATATAAAGGAATTAATGTAGCTATATGTGTAGACAAGTGTAAAAAGATGACTCTATTTCAGTCACGATCTTGCAGTGTATCTAACATAACTAAGATTCAATTCAGTTTAATGATCAGTTGTCAAGATAACAAAACATAAATACAGCAAATTTGATAGGACGATTATTTGAATTTGTAGTGAATCGGATATTTTTGATGTGATTTTGTTATGGAAAATGTCACAATTTCATTAATTTAAAAGTCATCTAAGTCAAGTGCAAATGTACCGAGAAACGCACCGAAAATGTCAAGTTATTTAGCACAAGTAAATCATATATTTTTAACATACCACGGAGTGTCCGTTGTTAAAAAAATGTTTCATTTGTTATTGATAGAGTATATTTTCAAATTTTCTCTGTATTCGTACGTATTATTACTCTAATGAAATACACATTTGAATATCTTGAAAATTGATTAAATTCAAAACAAAAACTTTCCGTGATTGAAAATTCAGAATTGATTCAAAACTACGACACTTTAATGAATTTTAATTTGTATAATGAAGCCATCGGGGAAATAGATAATCGTTTGATACACCAGAGGCAAGCTGAACTCCTGTCTCATTTAAATAAATTAATTTCTGAGCTGTGTTACTGCTCTTGCTTTAAAATAATTGCTTTTGGGTATATTTCTAAGACAAAAATGATTTGAGTTTGTTAATGAGGTCCATATATGAGTGATACACAACTTCATCTCTATCAGCATGTTGATGTCTTACATGTCTTAGCTTTAGATTTACATATTGCATCAATTAAACATCTCTACTTGTCTTAACTGTTGTGACAACATTCGATCTGACATATTTGAGCTGATGATTTATTGTGTTTGTTTGATGAAGAAAAAAATTAAATCCTTTCGATCGGAATATCGTATTATATGAACTTGAATGATCCCTTTGTTTTTTATTAATTTAAAAGCAATGCAAAACATATTCGTTACTTCATGATACTGAAATAACTTAAGATATATTGATGGTTAACAGAGAGTATTTACGTTTTCATCTAGCAAATCCATTGTACTGATATAGCAAAATTAAATGTATAGATACACTCTGTAACCATTTATCAAACTTGATCTAATTACGTATATCTCTTAGTATAATCAATACAAATCAACACAACTTTAAAAGATTAATTACTGCAATAAGAAACAATATTGAAATAAGTGATTACATGTTAACCTACAAACATTGCATACTCTTTATTCTGTTTGTTGATGGTTCTTGAACGTAGTAAGGCATATTTTAATCACTTTTTGGTGCCCTCCATAGAATAATTTTAAAGGGATAATCAGGCAAATTATTGACAAAAATATCAAAATGGTTTTATGTACTCAAATCACGCTTAAATAAAAAGTTTAAAGTCCCAGCATGAATTGCTGTATAAATTTTATATATGTTTGGTTTTAAGTGTAAATATATCAATATATGTTGAACGAAATTAAGACACCGAGGGAATGACCGAGCAGTTTTGAAACAAGTCATGTGACATAAACAAACCCCGGAAGTTACAATAACAGATATTTTAGATATTGTTTGATTGAAACAAGTCGTTCATTTGACATGTTCTTTAACGATTGCAGAGTTCACTTTGTCAACTATCGTGAAATATTAACGCTCTAACCTGACTCACGTGTGTCAAGTTAGGAAACCACCATTTAATCCCTTAGAAGGAGAAAAACTTTGTTCTTGTGACTTGTTCAGTGTATTTGTTTTGACGACATTAACAGAACAATGAATGAAAAATACAAAAAGGTAGAAATGCAAATTTTGCATGTGTCTCCCTTTAAAAGCAAACTTAATTATTTCGCAAATATATTCAACAAAAACGCATCTTATATTTTTAAAAGGTGACACTTGATAGAACTGATTGTTTAGATGATTACAATTTCTACCATACAAGCTGTAGCTAGCATGATACATGGTAAAAACACAAACTACCAAGTGATGGACTCAACTTAACACGTCTTTAGATGGTGTCCGAAATAAAAGAAATGTTTTGTTTTTACTGATTTGATACTGAAATTCTATACTAAGTACATAAATGTGATTAAATTAAAAACAAAACCCAATCATTGATTGATTATTCATTTAAAACTTTAACATTGCATTGAATTTAATCTTTTATTTAAATATTATACATTGTACTTTTTTTAATGCTCATTTTCTTTATTCATTTTGCTGTTGCTCTTCAGACTTAAGTTCAATTTATAATAGTTAAAAAGGAAGGCCACATACAACTGGCTTCAAACCAACAGTCCATCGATGTTGGAATATTTATATTTATCGATACGTGAAGAAGTTTTATTCATCAAAAACGCATCTTATATTTTCAAAAGGTGACACTTGATAGAACTGATTGTTTAGATGATTACAATTTCTACCATACAAGCTGTAGCTAGCACGATACATGGTAAAAACACAAACTACCAAGTGATGGACACAACTTAACACGTCTTTAGTTGGTGTCCGAAATAAAAGAAATGTTTTGTTTTTACTGATTTGATACTGAAATTCTATACTAAGTACATAAATGTGATTAAATTAAAAACAAAACCCAATCATTGATTGATTATTCATTTAAAACTTTAACATTGCATTGAATTTAATCTTTTATTAAAATATTATACATTGTACTTTTTTTAATGCTCATTTTCTTTATTCATTTTGCTGTTGCTCTTCAGACTTAAGCTCAATTTATAATAGTTAAAAAGGAAGGCCACATACAACTGGCTTCAAACCAACAGTCCATCGATGTTGGAATATTTATATTTATCAATTTGTGAAGAAGTTTTAGAGAGGGTTCCCTCCTCGAGCATAGTTGAGCATTTGGCTCATAACAACAATTGCATCGTTGTTGGCATTACTCCAACCGAACCAACTGAAACAATTAATAATTAATAGGGATTACTGGTATTTTTTTCTTCTGATTAGAATCCTTATTTCATTGATTTGACATTACATGTAGACTAACGCATTTACATATTGAACGTATAATCAGTTTCTTGTCAACGTTCGTGTGATGCTTAATGTTTTTTGTTCCTTCTAAAAGTATATAAAGTTAATCTTTATTAAACTTGCAATTATACAAATGTTGAATTGCCTGCACTTGTCTTTCCTTCTGTTTTTATATACCCCTGAATTAATTTAAACACAGCATTGCTTTTTCAAATGATCACTAGGAACAATTATATGAGCTAGACAATTAACAGATGTATTACATGGCGAAGTTACTAACAACCCATGCATTTCAACAGTTCTAATCCGTGTTTCAAAAAGTTGCAACTTCATATACTTTATCCTCAATGTTAATGTATGTTTTTGACACTGCACATCATTTGTGTTTTATAAAAATTTCATTCATTCTTCTGAGTGAAACAAACATACATTGAACGTGTACTGTATTGTTGAATGTCACTTTTTATATTCATGCAAAAATGTATAACTTTTTATTCCGTTTGTCAATCTCGATCTAAAAGTGTCACGTATTCATACAGGAGACAAATGCCACTTCACTTTATTTGACAATTTGCTCATCTGTCATTGTTAAGTTAAACCAAATTGCCAATTTATTTCAAACGATCGGCTGTAATAAGAGTGACTGACCAACAGTTGATATTTAAAAATATTTAGGATAAAAAAGTGAACAAAAAAGCGGTACGGGTAAATTCCGACTTGTAATTTTGCCATTTGACTTATCTATTGTTCATGCGAAGTAAATAATAAAACGGAACAGAACCATGACAAATTCTAAAATTATTTGGACTTTTACATGTTCACTCACCACTTACCGTCGGATATGTAAACTATCGCTTTTAAAAAGTAAAACAAAACTTTACATATTGAATTAATGTGAAAAGCGCAAAGTAAGTTAAACAAAAGGAATACATATTGGAAGATATTGTTTTATTTACTCAACTTGCAGAGTTACACATTGTCTACATTAGTTTCAAAATATTACACTATAATAACACTTTTAACGGTCTGTGTTTGATTGGACAACACATATATTGTTTGCTTAATAGGAATTCAATCGTTCGAACTGATCTGATGTTCAGTGATACTGTCTCACTTGATTACTGTTTGTCGTATTATATTGCAACTGTATATTTATTTTCAATGTCGCCAACATGTTATGGTTATATAATAAATTAACTTTCGCCCCTAGTTTAAGTTAAGATTTCACGGACTTAATTGTGATTTTTGTCTCCTTTGTTCGCTTCGATAACAGTTGTGTTGCTAAAGAAACGTTTTTTTCTGCCGTTTATTTCTTGACAAATGTCATCTTCACAATGTTTTCAAAATGAAGTCGTAAAGTTGAAATTGATTAATTATTTTTTGGTAACAAAATACTACTTCGTGATTAATTACTGCTCATAAATCATTACGACGGATGGATGTTTTTAAAACTATTTTTTTTAATTTTATTGGTATTTCAACAGAAATTTCTCCTGCATAGTTTGTCATTGACTAAAGCGCATTTTATATATTTTTACAACATAATACTATGGTGGCATATTTCTACCACCAGATAACCTGTTAACAAACTAGTTAATTAAGAGGTTAACTTGTTACGTAACTAGTTAACCTGATAATTAACTAGTTAATTATCAGGTTAACTAGTTACGTAACTAGTTAATTTTTTCAATAAAGAAAAGATCATAACGGGAAATAAATGCATGTTAGTGCCTTCAACTGCCATCCTTTTATTATATTATCATCTTAAAATTAAGAGGTTAACTAGTTACGTAACTAGTTAACCTTTTAATTAACTAGTTAATCAAGAGGTTAACTAGTTACATAAATACTTAACTAGTTGACCTCTGAATTAACTAGTTAATTATCAGGTTAACTAGTTACGCAAATACCTAACTAGTTAACCTGATAAATAACTAGTTAATTAAGAGGTTAACTAGTTACGTTTTTACGTAACTAGTTAACCTCTTAACTAACTAGTAATTTATCAGGTTAACTAGTTATGTAACTAGTTAACCCGTTATCACTTATCTATAAATCGATATTGCATACTATTTGGAATACCCGTACTGTCCGCTTTTGAGCGGGGTATAACTAAAATACGAAAATAGGGTTATTTTCGCGAAAAATAGCATTTTGGCGTGAGGGGCAAGATATTCCCTTGTTTATTGCACGTGTCTCACAGCATCGGGTCAATTTCCTGTGTATTTGTTTATTTGTCCAGAGCCTTTGAAAGTTAAGACTTTCATTGTCTGACTAATACATATCCTATTTTATATAAACAATATACATACCTAAATGAAACGTAATCGGGCCGTAAAGCAATCATTTGTACTGACCCATGAAAAGGCATGTTATAAAACATAAACTAATCAAAGGTTTATTGATGTATCTTATTATAACCACCAACCGTGTGGCACCTGTCCATTAAGATATGGAAAGTATTGATTAATTACTTTACAACATTCCATGTACTCGTCAATACACAAATCATTGCCTTAACAGGAAGGTATACAAATATATCAAGAAATGAATTATGTTGTAAATCATGCAATGTTATATTTGTTTGTAACAGAATATCTTTTTCTTTTAGTATGACTAAAAAAAAACTTTAAAAAACACAACATAGTTTGTCAATAATAAAAAAAGACACTTTAAGTATATAAAAGGTTCGTAATATTAGGTATATATAACTGCTATATATAATGCTAAACACATCTTGGTGAAGCATAATATTTTTTTTACATAGAGCATTTAATTAAATGTTGCTATACACATTGTACTCTTTTATGCAATTAAAGATTGGAATGAAGGGACCAATCCAACACTGACACTTTTACATCCATGAAATTGCAACACGTGTCGTGTCATAAAGGGGCTTCATAACACTTTAAATTTAGGTACTTCTGATATTGCAGTCGAGTTAACTGCACAAACGTCAAACTTTATTACACACATTGAGAAATGACAAATCAAAACAATGTAAATCATCATCTTCGACAGATTAACCATGGATCAGGAGCATAGATCAGGATGATATCGATAGGCCCGGTATCCAATGTTCACAAATGTCCACCGATGCTCACCTGGATGCGTGTTTAAATTATTTCATTGATTAAAAATGCCTTATGGCACATTTGTGCAATTACCTTTTTTGTGTTAGTTGATATATTCATTATATGCTTACGATTTTATATGAATCGTGCGTGTTTAAATGATACCAGTAATTAAACATACTTAATGCATGCACATCTTGATTTGTGCAATGCCCTATGTATTTTGTGTGAGAGTTCACTATTATTTGTTAGTGCTGCTAGTTTTAGTCTTAAGTTGCAATTCAAAGATATGACAGTAAACAATCTTAAATGGTTGTTTGAATTACTTTATACCTTTATGTTAAATTATAACATTGAATAAAATGTATTTTGCATTCATTTTCTGGTGTTTTTTTTACTTCTGTCTTTAAATTCAAAGATACATATAAAATACAAATTTAATTGTGTTTTGGTACAATTATTGCTCTACAACTCAAACTATTTTACAATCAAGGTAAAATAGAACAGTAAAAGCATCATCATTATCCGACAATGATACCTTCAAATGGGAATAAAAAGCGAGTCATGTCAGAATGAGATTAGGGATCTGTTAACATTGCAGTAGCACTCAATCCAGTATCTGACCATTCTCTCCAGTATCTGACCATGTATCAATGCAATGGAGCAAAACAATGCTATTTATAGATAAGTGATAACGGGTTAACTAGTTACGTAACTAGTTAACCTGATAATTAACTAGTTAATTAATAGGTTAACTAGTTACATAAATACTTAACTAGTTAACCTCTTAATTAACTAGATAATTATCAGGTTAACTAGTTACGCAAATACCTAGTTAACCTGATAATTAAATAGTTAATTAAGAGGTTAACTAGTTATGTAACTAGTTAACCTGATAAATAACTAGTTAATTTTTAGGTTAACTAGTTACATAAATACTTAACTAGTTAACCTGATAATTAAGTAGTTAATTAAGAGGTTAACTATTTAAGTATTTATGTAACTAGTTAACCTGATAATTAACTAGTTAATTAAGAAGTTAACTAGTTACGTAACTAGTTAACCTCTTAATATTAAGCTGACAATAAGGGATGGCAGTTGCGGGCACAAACATGCATTTATTTCCCGTTATGATCTTTTCTTTATTGAAAAAATTAACTAGTTACGTAACTAGTTAACCTGATAATTAACTAGTTAATTAAGAGGTTAACTAGTTACGTAACTAGTTAACCTCTTAATTAACTAGTTAGTTATCAGGTTATCTGGTGGCAGAATTATGCCACCATATAATACAATACAATATTTTTATAATTTACTTAAAGATACGGTAACATGAATATGAATGATTATTAGAAGCGGTAAGCACTTTGTTTGAATGAAAAAAAATTACAATGGTAACAGTTGATCAATATTGCTTTTCATAAGCAGTGTATTGTTTTCATATTTTTTGTCCGATCATTTGATCTTTGGATATTTTTTTTATTATTTACTTGTTTTATTTATTCATTTGTATTTATTTAGTTCTTTAATTTAATTCTTCTTTATTTTTTTATCTATTTATTTGGCTGGGGTGTTAGGGTGTAAAATACTTTTAATGGCCAGAAACTAGACTCTATCCCGTATAAATATGTCGGTATATTAAATTGTGATTGGGATAGTCCATGTCTAGACAAAATCTTGGTAGAATCCAAATAATTGCTATCAAATTAGTTTTTGTCTATATTTGTCTTACAATTTATCCGATTATTATTGTCCAGAGAAAATATCGTATTCTTTAAATAAAAGATCTCATATAAATGAATGATTGAAATATTTCCCATTATTAGTTCACACATCATATCTTAGCACATCAAATTATTTTAATCACAGTAATTTTCGACCCTTTTTATAGTTTTACGTTTCTTTGTTGTTGTTTGATTTTTATTATCATTGTATCACCGACACGATAAATGTTATATGGGGATGGCCAGCTCTACTGGTGGATAAAGTCCCGTCGTTAATAATTTCAATCATGAACATAATTTGAGTAGAACTACCAAAGCGACAAAATGTAGCTGTATATCTTTCTCATCCAAAAGGAATTTGATAACTCAACTGTGAGAGCCAAGTGATTTGACATTTTGTAAGTTAATGTAAATTTATAATAAAATTGATATTGATTATATATGAACTACGTATGCAATCAGTAACAGTGTATTATACAATTGTTTTGAATGTCTTTGCTAAGGTATTTCTATTTTTTTTATATATTATAGCAATTGCTCAAGTTACATGCTTTTAAATTGTTTTAACTTTACAAATTATATATGTTGCTTCTTTCAGATCTTATTTTAATGCCATTATGTCATTTATATATAACATACATCACGGCATGTTCTTCAAAATGTTTTGTGTCTGTTCTTTTGTGATTTAACCTCTGTAAAGCGACCACTTCGAAAATATTCGTCTCCTTTATTACCCGTAAAATATATCCATAGTTCTACCAATAAATATCATGTAATTATTAACTGTTATATTTGAACTGCACATATGAAAAAATATTTGAAGTGAGACATTTTTACAGGTCTATGATTGATTATAGGATTAAATATACTAAGTTATAACGTGACACATGTACTGAACAATATTCCAAATCAACAGACATTTACTGTGCAAAAATAAACACAACGCTATCTCAAATTATATTCTTAAACCATTTCTGGCATGATTGTTGATAAAAATATGCTATTTACAAGTAAGTTCTTTAAATCTAGTTTCTTTTGCATAGCTTGATAAACTCGCGATTCGCACTTTGTAAACTGGTTGTTTTTTGTTATCTTTCTCAATCTTATTTACACTTTTATAAAATTATGAACTTTTGTAATTAAGTAATCTATGTTCGATTGATTAACTGAAAAGGCTTCTGTATGAACGCGACAGCAGTAATTATAAATTTACATAGCATTTACAATCGTATATGTAACGTGACTTTTGGATCAATATGGGGTTCGTCTAAGACTTAGGTTTTTTATAATTATATGGAATCTCTTTCGACATGATGAGTTTATACACGTACAAAACAGGGCTTAATTTCTAGTTTAATAAATACAAAAGCCTCACAAAATCCAACGGTAATAAATACCTATACGTTAATTATATACATTTCACCATTTTATTTTAAGCTGTCAGCTATACTTAGCTTTAACGGGCTACCATGTACCATTTACGTTATTAGAACTTGGTCATAAATCTTGTTGAGACATTTCTCATTACCGACTTGTCAAATGCATTGCACAATGAAAATATAAGATAACAATGGCCTGTCTAAAATAGGGAATAATTTCCTAACAGATCATGCAAGTTCCATCTGGTTACAGCAGTTTTATGTCAAATTAATGTCATACATAAGATAAATGTTCAAAGAAAAAGATGTTTATCAAAGAAAAGCATTGCATATATAAATATGAGGGAAAAAAAGAAAATATATAACTAGTTTATTTATAATTGGGTACCTCTTTAAACTCATAGACATAAATCTTGATTTTTCGAGTGAACCAACTTAAACAAAACAAATAGCCATATGTATAATATGATAGTGCCGATGGTGCTCAGTATTAAGCAAATTGATTCAGATAAAAGTATTTGGAAATTGATGAGCAGTCGGTTAATTCTTATTTTGTTATTACAGTGATGCAGTTAATATTTAAAGGATATTACTATATCAAACATTGACTTAAAGTTACATTAAATAAATATGTAAAAATAGTTTGCCGTCAGCCTAAAAATGCACTTTTTTTTTAAATGATACCGTTTGAATTTCATTGATCAGATTATATCTTTATTTAGAATTTTATTGACAGAATTATAAGATCGCAAAAATATTTGAAATGTTTTTGTATTTGGCTGTTCGCCTCATTGACTTTGCTGTTTTAACACATAGGTTAGGATTATCAAGGCTGCATCCTAGATCATGGAATATAATTATTTCTTATTTACTTGCAGAATGAACATCGTTGAGTACAGCTGTCAAATGTGTCAAACAACAATTAAAATGGACATGCACTGGAATTATGTTTTAACATAATATTATAGAATTTTGACAACAACTGTAACAATTGCGCTAAATGAAAAGTGTTTTTTTTTCTTTGGGAAAAAATGTTTGATTAATGATTTGATAGTGTATAGGTTGGTTTGCTTTCCAAAAACATCTCATGTTGAGAAGTTTACAAATCGTGTAACTATTTGGTTACTTCTCGTAAGATTCTTAGACCAGATAGTTCTGTGATTTAAAAGTCCTTATTTTCGTAATCCAGCCATAACTTAACCATTATAATAATGCGCATATACACACGAAAGACAAGTTTTCTTAATGTAGTATTGGCAACGTTTCAATGACAATAAGGTTTTTTATTAACACTCATGTTTCAAACACTTACATAATGTGTTTTGAAGTTCTAATTTGATACAAAAAGGCATGAACACATATTGGCCTAAGGTAAATACGACATTAATGCTATCGGCTCGAGAGTGGTGCTTACACGTTTTCGTATACTGTAAATGAATACATTATCTTGACAAATGTTTGTAGACTCAGAATGGAAAAATGGTATCTAGAAACATGATGCATTCATTGCCAGTACAAAACTCACGCCAATGTTCAATGAAGATTGTCTTTACTTAAAATGATAACACAACTATCTTTGTGGGATTTTGTTCTTTCTTCTCTTGCTTTAATATGAACCGAATGTTATATAACTTATACGCACATACCCGTATATAATATTAGACTCAGAGTGTCTATAGAGGGTGAAATTGTTTATGATCACGTATGTCAGCTTAATAAAGAAGGCTTAAAGATAAAATTAGGTAAGAAACAAATCATACAAATAGTATTTTATTCAATTTGTAAAGCTTACACATGTATGTTCACAATAAACGTCAATCACAAATAATGAATTAACTAACATATGAAATGTTGGCAGTAACCTTTGTTGAATATCTCATTCTCTTCTAGATATTACAAAAACAATCCACTTACTTTCTTTAAACAATAATTATTGTAAAACAAGGAAATAAAATAGCTTAATATATTATTGCGTGCCGCGCTGTGACCGGCATAAAACTATATTCACACTCTAGATAAAACATTAATCAAACGTTCAAGACACTAGTAATATATATAAAACGCTTGATCATTAGGCGCCGCTTACAGGCGGTCCATTTATCTTGCACAGACATTTCTCATTATGAACGTGTGAGTTATACAGCGATATCAAAGTATAACATCATAAAGTCTTGTCTAGAACATGCTGAATGACTTTAAGGCACGCAACCTTTCTCACCAGCTATAAAATGCCCTCTTAAAATAACTTCAACTAAATAACAATATGATCTTTGGCGCTAATTATTTTATTGTATTGATGTGTATACGTTTTCATTCAAATGATACTGTAAAAATCCGATTTTATGACCGGTAATATTCGGTATAATGAATGGAAGCTATTGTTTACAAAGCTATGAGCTCTTGTTAAATCATACGGATAAATGAATACTATTGCAAATACGCATGTATTTATTAAAACTTTCGTACATAATTTCAACTCTGATTAACAATATTAAATTATATATTTTCAAGAGTTTTAAAGGCTATTTATATTTATTCATTTGATTTATTTGTCTGTCAAGCTTTAAGCCGCATTTAATTGCCGTATTTAATACGGAATACCATGTAAAGATTCTATTTCAAAATCTAGTATACGTAAAGAATAATAAGTAATAAACCTGCAAATCTATAAACGTTTTATATTCAGGTTTATTTAAGGGGCTTGCGTATTTGCTCTTGTTAATTTATTCATTTATTTATTCAGTTGCGTCTGGGAATTGCTCTTTTAAACCTTCAAATCTATGAACGTTTTATATTTAGGTTATTCAAGAAGCTTACGGGTTTGCTCTTGTTAATTTATTCATTTTTTTTATTTAATTGCGTCTGGGAATTGTTCTTTTCCATTTTATTATACGTGCATACATTATTATCGTATACAAAACTACAAGTGAAGCCGGTTATTGTTTCGTCCATTAGTAAGCTTAGTGACTAATGGCTGGTCACTTTATCTTTGATGACTTCAATTGTACCATCCAGTTGATTATCAGTAACTAGCCCTTAATCTCGTGGATCAATAAATGTGATACTTATTGGGATACTGCTTGTCTAGATAGAACTCAGGTTTAGCCTTATTGATTCCACACTTTTATTTTATAACTATTTTTCATAAAAAATATGACATGTATTATTTTGCCAAATTCCGATGACACAAAAAAGAAAGGAAAAAATGCTACTCATACCGTCGTAAAAGTTCTTGAATAATTAATTTTAACTAAAATATACAAATGAAATGTCAAATCAATGTCTTTGTACAATTTTGAAATGTTCACGCAATATATCTTAAGGATAAATACAATGTATTATAAACGGGCTTTTTAAAACCGATCCTGCAATATTTTCATTTTGTCGTTTTAGACCTTTTATAAGAAATCTTTTCTTCTCACCATAACGGTGTTATTTGAGCCCTAAGGAGACAGTGATCAACGAGGTAATTTTTCTGATCCTTGAAGATCGTTTAGCACGACATTAGTGTTGCTTTCATGTTTGTGGAAACGAAGGTTCCTTCTATTTGACAATTTGTAACATTGATGATTCCAGTGTTCTTGCCTGAAATATGTATAATCTCCGTAAGGTTTGCCTGCTTGTCTTTTGATGTCATCCGTGTAAAATGCAGGCCCCATAGCTTCTTATGCCCTTTTACAGTTCAATTTTATTCATTACCGACCAAATTAAACCGATATTGCAACTTTTAGAGCTTTGTGGTAATGGACTTTTTTTTTGGAAATTCCATTGTTTTCTCTGATTAACGGGGCAATATGTATACGGCTGAACACAAAAGTAGAGGCATAATTTCCGATACGGTATTAAATGACATTATGTTTTCATCTGTGCTAAAATAAACCGCCTAAACACCGGTCATAAATCTCGCCGAGACATAATTAATTATGCACTTGTCAATTACATTGCACAATAAAAATACAAGAGTGCAATTGTCTGCCTTGAATAAGAAATTATATTGTAACATATCGAGCGCATTCAAAACGACTACAGCCGTTTTATGTCAAATTTATGCCATATTTGGAATAAATCCCTAGGGAAAAAAGTGTTCCATAATTGAAATGGACAATTAAGTAGTTTTATGATAAGGAAATGTTTCAACCAACAAATATTGTTAATGTATGTTTGTCCAGTAACAATGTGTAAATAAAAGAAACACTCTTTTTAAATTAAATGAAAGACAAAAAAAACATAGTCTTCTAACTAGTTTGCAGCTTCTTTTTTTTAAACTTGGAATTGTATCTGTAAAATATACAGATTTTACAAAGGAAGAAAGTTCGATCGAGAATACCATTCATAGATATTATATACTTATTTATTCCTGACACCCTTATTAAAATTGATCCAAATTGCATATACACAAGACAACTTAAATAGCAAGCATGTACCTATTGCATCATTTAGTTAGTCGTGTCTCCGTGCAATATTTGAATTAGAAAAAAAAAACATTATACACTGCGAACTATAACGTTAAGTTATAATTTCTTTTATTCAGTTAAACATATCATGTATAAACATCCATTGATTTGCAAATCCTTAGGAAATTAATTTGAGATATATATATATGCAGTTCAATGAAAGTATAAACATATGCTTGATGCTTTCCACCAAGAGTATATCGAACCTAGTATAAATCAATATGGACAATTCTATCTCCTGTTAATATTTGCATGCAAAATGATACTTAATATGCTGAACCATTATAGCTAGGGCATGACATTTATGAAAAAGATTGTGAACTTGCAAAATCTTTCATCAGACAATGTCTACGTCTTGGAGCATTGTCTTATAGAATTTTCAAAATAATACAGATGTCTGTCTAAATCCTTTCCAAAACAAAACTTTTGGGATACGCTTAAATTTAAAAATAACAATATGTAAAATATATCAAAACTGGTATGTTTATTATATTGTTATAAACCAATTATTGTTGGAATAAGAATTGTTGCTTTTTTTTTCTTTGATGTTTTATTGTTGTTTTTCTTTTTTCCTTGTATTGATATTCTAGTTCGTAATCCATGTGAAAATTGCAGCGAGTCATTGCTACAAAAAGGTTTAAGAACGACGAGGTGTTTTCAAAGAAGCACCAGTCGGCATCTTCTCTCCTTGCTCTTAAACAAGACTTAAAGAAATATCTCCGTAGAAGAAATTAATTTGTAATTTTTTTTCATTTGTTCACACCTCAGTTCACAAAATTTACTATTATTTGTGATATGCGGATACAAATAAAACATTGGACAGTGTGTTCGGTAATATGCATCTTATTAAGGCAATATTTGCCGGTATATCCCGTCAGCAACGTGTTTTTGTATAACTAAAGAACAATTCATAGTTAAATATGATAAACAAGATCAACAAGGAAAGGCGGCGTTTAATGAACATCAAACAATGCTAAGTAAAGTAGCCTGATCGTAATTGTGTATGTTATTCGATTGTTTTCAACGTTAATTAGTAAGCCTGATATCTGATGACTGGACACTCTAATCTTCGTTGCGTTCATTTGTACCATACAGAGGAATGTCTGCATGTAGCTGTTAATCTCGTTTGCCAATAACTAATTTGGTTACTGCTTGTCTAGACAGAAATCGAATAAAGTTATATTCAATATCAAATAATTAACATCAAGTTTAGCCTTACTGATTCCATGCATTTATTGAATTACCATTTTCTTCAAGTTAATATGACATGTATCTATTTTTGCTAAAATTCGGAGAAAGGATAACCTTTAAAGGGAAAACAAATTGCTATTACTGTCGTGTTTCCTCTAACTGCAACATTGAATTCAATCTAAAAGAAAACGTTTAATAACGTTTTCACATTAATTCCATTGTTCATCTTTGAAATGTTCAGTATGTATACATACAAGTCAGTATATATAAATACCTGTATATCAATATGTAGTTTAAGAATTATTACTGTGTTTAAGCTTCAATTGATTTTACACTTTATAAGTATCAACCGTAAAGATTTCATCAATTCAAATCAGTGCCAGTTTATTCAACAATTTTTCGAATTTTTTACATTGCACATTCGTAGTCATGTTTATGCGTCATATATTTACCTTAATGTCTTTCAACTTTACTGGTGATATCATTATTATGTTACATCTTACTTCTATGGACTCGTAATATGAACTGTTGAACTTTCACTTAATAAACTGTTCAAATAAAAACGATTGTGAGAAATAACATAACTGCCCAAATTAATTATCATATTATTCAGAACCTTGTTGTGTTAATTCATATCATCATTTGTGCCATGTCTACCCTAAAAGCACCATTTTTTTCGACCTGCGCAAAGAAAACTAAAATGAATACAATACAGATGTCAGTGATTTTGCGTTGAAGTAAATATGTTACCTCCTCAGATCGTTTTGTCTCAAGTTCTGGATTATTTAAAACTGGTGAATTAAACAGAACATATATAAATGTTCCCTTGCCGATTGCCGAAAGTTTTGTATCGTCTTTTCTATTGTGATTTTCTACAAACACCAAAGTTGACTGTCCATGAACTTGGTCAATCAAACCGAGCCTACGGTACTTCTAATTTTGCCGATATGGGTGTTCTATAGGAATTCCGTTCTCCGCTATTGCTGTGCAACAGCAGGGTTATTTGACCCCTACGGAGCTGGTACCAGTTGTATTATGATCCTTGAAGCTCGTTTAGCAGGATTTATTGTTGGGTACATGTGTTTGGTATTGAAGATTCCTTCTAGTTGACCTCCTCTTACTAAGAGTGGTTCCAGTTTTCTTGCTTTAACAATGTATAATCACCCTAAGGATATGGTGTCTGCTTTTAAAATGTGTCTATTGACGTCATCTCTGTGATTTAACATAAGTGCTATGCGTTTATTTATTAGAGCGGCCAATTACAACAATGTAGAGACATTATTTCCGATACGTTACAAAGTGACATTATGCTTCAAACTATGCTCAGACCTACCTAATAAATATACCATTTAATTGTTTCCAATGATAGAAAAAACTGTTTAAAGACCGGTCATAAATCCCGACTAGACATAAATATAATGCACTTGTATATTACATTGCGCAATAATAATGTATGATTGCAATTTCCTGGCTTGAAAAAGAAATTATATTGTAACATTTCGACATTTCGGGCGCATTCAAAATGATTGCAGTCGTTTATGTCAAATTTATGCCATATTTGATATAAAACCACAAAGAAATAAAAGTTGTATCATGGAAATATCATATATCAATATCATACGGTTAAAAAGGTTAACCACTGCATTTTGATAATACATATGTCTCGAGTAGCAATGAGTGAATTCAAAGAAAAAAACGGATTTTAAATTAAATGATAAACAAAACAATCTCACCACCGTAACCATTTTATAATGGAATAATAACTCAATATTTCGATAATTTAAAAAAAGAAATAGGTTCAAGTTTTGTGTTTTTCTTTCTATTCGCTTGTTAATAACATAAATATTTTCTTTTATAAACATACATGTAACATCCAACACGTTTATTAAACTTATGAGTTATATAAAGTAGCGGTGCTTTAGAGTGGTTTTTAGTTGTTGCATATACTATAGGTTTTCTTACAAGACAGCTTTGGCTTCTAATATATTTATTTTTGTTGGTGTATTAACTGATTGTGAATGATACATTTCCAATCACAAAACAACTGATACCTGACATAAATTTTCCAGTTCATGTAATTAAAATCGCACATATTTGTTGTTTGCAAATCAAATTTCATGTTTGAATCACTTTACTTTACGTACATTTATGTGTTTATAACGAATATTGATAAACATTTTATCCGTACTTTCGGGTCCTTTGACATAATACAAAAGTGTAAACGTATTCATTTATTCAATGAAATATACCTTTGAATATACAAAGCACTTTTAACTATGTGTGTCTCATTGAAACACGACGGAGTGCATACAAAACATGCATTAACTCTACAAAAACATGTCGATGTTAAGTGAAGATTGTCTTAAAACAATAGTAAAAGGTTTTCACGACTACATCTTAAAAGCATTTACATAAATCAATTGTTTTGTGTTGTTTATGAGCACTTAAGTTCCTAATAAACAATCATCACTAAATGGTTTGTCGACTGATGATGGCTTAAATTTAAAATAATGCTTTAACTTATTTAGAACATGTCTTGTTTTATTTTGTATTTTATTTTATGGTGGGAACACAGGAAATAAACAAAACTTTTTTTCTATGTCAAAGATGCGTTGTGTTATTTGATTATGTTTAAATTGGATCAATAACAAAGAAATGACACCTTTGAAAAAAATAAATAAAAAGGGTATTATTTTATCCTCAAAGTAAAGTTAAATTGTCTATAAGTCCCTCCAATATACCAGCATTTCGGGTGAACAGCCTTCTTCGGGGTACATACAAAACAATAAACAGGTCAGTGTCACATGACGCCGATAGCGACGATGTCAAAACGTAACAAAGAGTTTGACGTAATAATAAAAGACATGATCAATTCGATGCATTATACTAGTGAAGAAATCAGTTACTTGTACAGAATTTATCAGATCAACGGATTGTTTTAAATTTAATTGATTAAATCATAAATATGATACACAAATGTGTATTGCGTAACAGTTATCTTCCGCCGAAGACGATATCGCGAAATAAATTAGTAAACATGAACATTTTATTTTTACAATTCATTTCGTAGCACGTCTTAGTATTGTATTTAAAGCAATTTCACATCATGGGTATTAACAGGGACAATCATTCGCCTCTTCCTTTTATGCATACAGCGTCATCTCTGATATAAAACTATAAGATTATTAGGAGGTGTTTAGGATTCGATTAATACCTTGCAAGTGCTCAAATAAGGGTACATATTGCACCGGGCAAATTGTTTTTTTTTTTTCATGTGGAAGCTTTTCAATTATCTTAGCGAATGTAGCTGGCCTTCTTTGGTGTCCCAAAATATGCAAAGTTGTCATGTAAACGTTACTATTTAAACAAAGGAAAAACAAATGATGACAAATAAGCACTACCATATTCTTCTAACATGAACAATTGTAGCCGCCACATGGCAATGTAACACCGCACTTTGGGGTCAAACGCACTTTGGGGTCCGACCCCAAAGTGCGTTAAACTTCGCACCGCACTTTGGGGTCAAACGCACTTTGGGGTCAAAATCGAGAAATTGACCCCAAAGTGCGTTAATATGCTACATATCAACGCACTTTGGGTTCCAGAGGTCTAAAGGTGTAATCTGAGTTCTGCTTAAATACTGAGAACTGACTTATTTTCGATCTTCGACATTGAAATATTTGAGGTGGAGTTCAAGATGGCGGTCAATACTTTGATGATGCTTAAGTGATAAAAGTTTCATAAATTTTACCACTTAAAATATCCAATAATAATAATAATTTGTTCATATAACAAAATTACGGTGGCATAAAAGTGACATTTGCATTTATTTTTATTTAAGTTTTGCATACATATTTTTATTTAAGTTTTGCATACATAATTTTTTTCAGTTTTGCATTCATATTTTTTTTTTGAGCTTTGCATTCATATTTTATTAAAGTTTTTCGTAAATTTTTTATTTTGGTTTTTCGTACATATTTTAGCCTATCAAAACAGCCTTCACATCTCATAACAGCCCATAGTTGAGTATAAAACTAGCACAGTAGTTTGGTCACATTTCGGCCCATTTTTTGGAATCGGCCCAGTCGTTTTTGGCCGCGCAAGTCTGGTTGCGGCCGACCTTTTTCGGCCTATTTTTTAATCATATCTATTTCATATAATTAGTGTATTTTTTAAAAATTATTATCTACTATTATATTAGTGTCTATTTGGAAAGGGCTGTTGATTGGTGAATAAATATGCACCACTCAACTCCACCCCCTGAGTATAGCAGGGGGAGGGGCATTGACTTTAAACCAAGCCGACCACTGGTAAAATCTTCGCCCTGCGGGGGATATTCAGATAATAACATTCCTGCCTTATGCCCCGGAACAGCGCAGACATCACACGATTCTTTTTTAACCCGCACTCCCCCCCCCCCCCGGGGGGGCAAGGGAGGTGGTTACAAATGACTGGTGTATTACAATACTGCACAATAAAAGATCTAAATAGGTCCTTATATTCCACTGTATATACATGTACATGTATATATCAGAGACATAGATAATATCTATGTCTCTGTATATATATATATATACTAAAACGTGTTATTATCTTTTTGATACCTCCAAAAATGAAAATGTTGGTATTTGCAAATGGCGTTTGCAAATGGGGTACTGTAATTTACAGATGGCGAAGTGTTTGAAAATGGTGTTTTACAAATGGCGTAATTATCCAACCCTCTATTTTGCAAATGGCGTCATGTAAAATTATGTACGAAAAAAAGTAAAAAACAAAACAAAAATAAAATATGTACCAAAAACTCAAATAAAATATGTATGCAATACTCAAATAAAATATGTATGCAAAAGTTAAAAAGAATATGTATGCAAAACTTAAATAGAATATGTATGCAAAACTAAAAAGTATGTATTCAAAACTAAAAAAAATGTATGACAAAAAAAAAACAAAAAAAAAAAAGTACGAAAAAAAAAAAAAAAAAAAAAAAAGTTGCAAATGTCTCTTTTTTGCCACCGTTCAAAATATTTTAGTACAGAAATCGTGTATTCCTAAAGTTTAAAGATGCTGCAAAAAATATCCCGTTCTGTCAGTCATTTACTTGATAACTTTTGGTGCCATGTTGAGCTCCATTTTAAATATGTTAGGAATGAAATAAAATGCAGTTAATTTTTTTTCCCTCTCCGTAACAACCGTTCGCCAGATGCTTTTTTAATGGGAAATCTTACATACTTCTTTAGAAAGATGAATTTAATAATGTTAAAATAATGGTATCAGAGAAATGTAAGATGCTTGTTACCTGAATAAAGTAGCGATAAATGTGAAATTATTTGTCATAAAAGTAGTCAAAACAATGTAGTATTTGACTTCCATATAAAACATGTAAACTACTTATCACTATGACAGTACTGTACTCATCATTGTCAAAAAGCAACAGATGAAAAAGATGGTTCAGGTAATTGGCCAATGTGTACTTTTTTGATAATATAAAAGAACATCAAAATAAAAAAGCTGAAGAAAAACAAATAAAAGCATAATGGGCCTTTTAAAATGTTATTTTTTAAACCTCGGGGAGATCGATACCCCACAATCCCCTCTATACCCCAGTGAGAATTTTACATTATTCTGAAGCTCGCTCTTAATGTGCGACTACTTAAATAGTTGAATATTTTTTGACTGCCTGTACGGACTACTACATAAAGCCGCATCTTCACCTAGTCAAGTATTTAATGTGTCACATTTAGCTAAATGAATGGCTATTTTAACATATTATCAGGCAAATTTTTTACTGAAATGTCTTACTAAGATTACCCAGAATTTATACCTTTGTCTATGCAAAGACTATCATATTTCTGTAAAATGTGTAAATAACAAACGGGAAAATGATGCATTCAGCTAAAACAATGGAGTTAATGAAAGGTGTACATTCTTTTTAAAATAAATGGAAAATTTTACAAAAACATATTTTAAGCTTAAAGCTGCATGCCTCCAGATGAGTCAAAATATTTCAATAAAATCAAACTTGAGAAATATGTACTACGATTATAGGAAATGTAAAATGATTCAAGATTCAAGTAATATTTTACATGTTATGTGCGGTCAATGACTGAGTTTTCAATATTTACAACTATATTCCTACTGCGTTACTAACGCATTAAGAGCTATTTATGCATATTTTGACAACTTTTTGGTAATTTACGTAAGTTATAAGTGCCATTGATAATGTGCAAATTGCTTCCTTTTGGTTATTCCACAATATTATACATTCAAATAAATTTTCTAAATTTTCATGAAAATTAGCGTGAATCTGGAGGCGTGCAGCACAAATTGATACAAATTCTTTTTTTGGTGATTTATTTTGTGAAAGTTCTTCACTTACTAATCAAGACCATTTAAATCCCTATTGATCAGGGCACATGTTTTGTGTCTATTTAATACCTTGATTTTTGTTTACCATTGGCTTTGACTACACTATATTATTTAAAACATAATGAACATAAATTTTCTCTGACCCCAAAGTGCGGTCGTTTGCCTGATGTTGAAAAATGCATATGTACCTGTTTAACGCACTTTGGGGTCGAAATTGGACCCCAAAGTGCGTAACGCACTATGGGGTCCGACCCCAAAGTGCGTAACGCACTTTGGGGTTCGACCCCAAAGTGCGTTTGACCCCAAAGTGCGGTGTTACATGGCAATACAATTTCAAATTGTCTTGCTATCTTACCGTCTTTGTGACAAACAAACGCTATCATACTTACTGTCTACATAAAAAAATATATTACGAAATATAGACATCGGTTGACATCAGATTATGACACAGTAGGCGCATAATAACGCACTATAATTGTTGTTTTCATTTACCTTCGCGTATCAGGATAACTTAAAAGTGAAAACAAATTGCTTTTAGTGTCGTGTTTGCTCTAAAGCAAATCTTTTCTAATTTTACAAAGTTAGAATTTGTTTTCATAATAATGTCATAATATAAATCAAATGGATGATAGATTCGAATCTTTACAGCACTTTGATCGTTTTACATTTCTATACTTTTGAACCAAAATTTAAAACATAAACGTGTGTAGTATATTTAAACATTTTGAATAACTGATTTCCTCAGTAAACATAAGCGTTTATGTTAAAATATTATTTAAGTTCTTCGATTTTGTTCTATTTTTCTGCTTTAATATTTCTAGAGTTTATTGCTTTTAAATTTAAATTTTAAAGTTTTGAAATAAATGTAAGTATTGTAAATACTATTTAATATGTTCAGATATTTTTTTTTTTAATTGGGCATGATCTATTCGTTTATGGTAACATTTTGAAAAAAAAATTACGCAGCATCTTTTTATGCGATAAACTGTCGGGAAAAGGTCATTGTTTATTTAATTAGAAGTGTCCTTGAATAAAATCTGAGAACTATTCACGCAAAGTCCGAGCGACATATTATTGATTTATTGCAACTTACAACAGCCAAACAACTGTTTTCAAAAATGTGAAAGGTTTTGTATAATATACGATGTTAAAGGGAATCTTTCATTTATCTAAACATATTTTTCAAAATGTGTTAGCTACACATAGGCTTACTGTCAACCCTTCACGTACAAGCAAACTTTGTTATATTATTTCGACAGCTGCAATAATTCGGCACAAGTATTGCAATGAAACGTGTACACTTTGCTATCTTTTAAATGACACAAAAGTGTAAACTTGAATTTTCCTTGATCACCGACGTATAAAGCAATGATTCAAAAGAAGCCTGCAACAATTTTTGGCGTGTTGGCCACTTTTAAGTTTTGCAACAAGTGGCAAAGCTATTGTTATTCTGGTTTTGATATAATGTTTAAATCCGGAGTTTCATGCACAAATTAGATAATTAAAGAAACACAAATATTAATTCCTACGAATATTAAAAAAAAAAAAAAAAAAAAAAAAAAACGGACATTGATTGAAAATTCATTTAAAAGTTCGACACTTCAATAGAATTTTATCTGTATTATGAAGCCACAAGGGAAATAAATATTAGTTTGATTCACCAGAGTAAGTGTGAAGTGGTGAAATGCGATCAAATTAAATTCCTTAATTTCTTTTGCTGTTATGTTCTTCTTTTAGAGTGTAAACTGTCTGTGCAAGGGGAGATGTGTTACTGATGTTTTTATGTTTCACTTCAACGCTTTAAGATAACTTAAACGATTTACACTACTTGTCAAATTGTCAGAAAGACTTAAAAATATGCAGTTGAACAACATTTGAATAACATGCAGCTTCGACGAAGGACAAATGGTCAAAAAAGAATAACAATGTGTTGGTTATTTTTACATGTCTATGCAGAAACACCCTTATTAAAAATGTTAAACATTGCACCTATACCAGCAATAAAGAACCGCGCGTAAAAAAACTGTTACACTAGAATAACTTGTTGTAAAGATACAAGTTTTATCTGAGAAATATTTGGCTTATAGAACAGGTTTTTTGTACATAAATCTCGGATGTGATTAATGTGTCTACGTTTCAACAATTTTCTGACCTCTGATTAGCATTTATTTCTTGATATTAAATATAGTTAGCGAATAGAAAATGCATTAAAGGTTATTTAATATGACATGACATAACGTATAGATGCATTTTTTGTGTTTCTTTGATAGCTCTCATGAACTCATAAACACAACTTTCAACACTTTCAATTGACAATCAAAGTTCTGCTTTACACATATTATCAAAATAAAGTGTTGACTTTTTATATCACTGCTTTAAACTTGAATATTTGTCCTTGCTACATTCTCAAACAATTCCTTTGGCACTTGGATTCAAATGTTGCTTTTTTTCATCTTTGTTTTTGTTTTTTAATGTTTTAGCTTTTAGCGCATAGCTAGAGCATGATAGTTTGAATTAAATTGTCAACGTGCAAAAACAAACAACCACGTTGTATAATTCTGGAAACTCTTATTTTCCACATTATAGCTTTTCGCGGATTAAAAACATTGATTATGTCAAGTAAAATGTTTGTTTGTTTTTTAAAACTAATACATGGAAGTTTTATAAATGAACAGAGATTTGTTTTATTTTTTACTACTTAATGATTTATAATTGCTCGTGAAACATAACAAATGGATATTCTAATATTATTTTATATTTATAATAACTAAGTAGTTATATTTCACTACAGACTTATTTGATTCATATTTTGAAAGGAATTCATCATTACATGTTTATGCGAATTAATACGGAAGTTCTTTTTGTGCCATTCCCTAAAAGCACTGTTAACTCAATGTTCATATCTTACCATTCAGTACCCAAATACTTGTTGTTTTTTTTTAAAAGATATATCTTTTGCAATTTTTAAGGAGATGTTAATGGAGTAAAAAACGATGACACCAGTTTTTAAACAGTTGGTTTTAAAGTTAGTCATACGTGGGATACTTATCGGTGGTTTACACTAGGTACCAACGCGTATTATTTGAAAGAGAAAATCCTTGTTCACAAAGGGAACAATTTAATTAAAAGGTAGATGTAACGCATTAAGATACATACAATATTATTTAACATATAAAGGAATAGTCTGTTATCAAATATATAAATCAAGCCATTCATTATTATAATTAACATTTTTTATATGTTTTTCTTTGTTGTTGTTGATTTTTTCTTCTTTTCGCTTTCGATATAAATAAACGTCGATCATAAGCTCGTTCTCACAATAAAGACAAGGGATAAAACTCTTGCAACACCATCAGCGTATACGACTTCTACTTACATCCCTTTTAGTTATATAAATCTTTTGAATTTTGCTCGCAGGTTTTTCAAACATTTCAAGTAAGCATGCTAATTACCCAATTCACACTTATAGTTATTCAAACACATGACATATGAAATATTATATGACTCAAATTACGGTTGTCGTTTGTAAAAATACAATAGGTAGTAATCTTTATTTACATCTCATCAATGTACAGACATATACACAATGTTAAAAAAGTTACAGCATAAAAGTACAATGCCACTCCAGCATGGAGTTATAAGAGATGAAAAATCTATCACAATATTAGAATATAAATATATATATATAAATACATAAATCATTAGAACAGCACGTTTAAGTGATAAAACTGTGAAACCATTGCTATACATAGACTAATAAAAGGAAACATCGTGGCTACCTGAAAGAAGCAATTTAAGATAGTAAGCATACAACATTAAAACTGAGAAATAACTAAAATAGCGATTTAATTTCAGTAAAAAAAAAAACAGAAATAAAACAACAAATTCAGAACAGCTAAGAAGAATAGCTGTAGTATTTCATACAAATGTAAAAGATAGAAATATTTACATGAATAAGAAGCTATTTACATAATAAAAACCGGCGTCTTTGTAAAATATTAAAACAGGTTTTGCCACAAATACGAATCATATCTATGTTTGAAAAAATAAAACAGTATTTGTCATCATCAGACATTGTCGAAAGCTGTTATTTAAGAAAAATGCTTTAGCCAACAAATCCCGCCTTATATCATTGTAAAGAGAACAATTCAAGATAACATGTAATTCGTTTTCTATACTATCAGTATTGCAAAAAGGACAGATCCTGGCTTGCTCTGGTAAGCCTTCATACCTCCCAGTTTCAATCCTTATGGGAGCGACCCCAATACGGAATTTACAGAAAGCAGATCTATGACTTGGTGGTTATACAAGTTTACAGTATTTTTCTACTTTATACTCAGTTTTAAATTTACTATACACTCGTAACTTATTACGTCAACGACCAGAGAGCCCAATAACATTGTTGATTTTGTTATACCAAATACTTATACAATTATTAAATGTTTTCATTTCAACATCATGGGCAAAAGGACGAGGTATAGGACTGATAAAACTGGTGTACAAATGCAAATCATTGACATCATAATAACTTCTAACATTAAAATACCAGTTTCTACATGAGCGATTAGCTTTATTATAAGACCAGAGTGCCAAACGTTTATTAATTCTTGCCGAACTCATACATGATAGCTTAGACCAGTATAAAGAAATACATTTCCACTGTCGGACACATGGGGGTTTCCATTCCAACCCATATCGCCTGCTACACCATCATTAGGTGAATATTTCCCGACACCAAGAAAGAAACGCATAGCTCTGTTATGAACGGCCTCGATACAAGAATATGACCGGAAACCCCATAATGGAGCACTGTAATTAATAACTGGCCAAACGACGGTGTCGTATTATTCTGTAAAGGCATCGTATGGTACACCACCAATGACTTTGCATTTAGCAATTAGCAATCCTAAAGCACGACTGGCACTCTGGGCAACATATTTTACAGTAATATCATAATCTAAATGTTCATTAAGTGCTACGCCTAAGTAAGTATATCTATCAACAATACAAATCTGATTCGTTCCGCAAGTAAACATAAATTGGGTACATAATTCAGATTCGGTCAGAAGTGTACCCAACATTACTTTTATTGGCATTAACATTCATATTATTAAGCGAACACCAGCAATCTAGAGCATTTCATAACACTTGCAGATCCTCTGCTGATCGGGTCAGTATAACAATATCATCGGCGTACAGCATAATACAAACATTCTCGGTTTCAATGTCTATACCTTTACCAAATGATTTAAGATAAATGGACAACTCGTTAATGAATAAATTAAACAAAAGAGGTGAAAGGATACATCCCTGACGTAGGCCACAATTAACATCAAAAACCAACCTGTCCTATGATTGTTAACCCTAACACATGACTTTACCGATACATATAATGATTGTACAGCTCCAAACATTTTACGACTTATGCCTATATCAGATAAGCGCTTCCATAAAATACTTCTATCTATAGTATCGTATGCCTTTTTAAAATCTATGAAAGCACAAAAAGTGGATTTACATAACTTTTTCCTAGTTTCAATTTAATGTGTTAAGCAAAGTACTTGGTCTGAAATACTCCGACCTTTTCAAAAACCATTCTGTTCGTCAGAGACCTTATCATTGTTCTCGGACCAAGCATTTAACCTACTATTTAAAATAGAACAATAATTTTTATACATAGAAGGGGCTAGGGCAATACCTCTGTAAGACAAGGGGTATCTGCTATCCAATGTGGATGATTTAGGAATGGGGTTAATAATGCACTTACTCCAAAGCGACGGGACAATGCTATTATCAAAAGATATATTAAATAAAACATGTAAAAATGAGATTGTCGCATCATTATTAAGTACTTCAACAGGAATAGTGTCTATACCACTAGCCTTACCTTTATGAACAGATTTAATAGCTTTTCGAACTTCTAACAAAGATATATGAATACATGTATCTAAATCATGTCACATTAACCCTAGTATTATGAGGATATACTGTGCTCAAATTTGATATTAGAAATAATATTGATAATTGCTACACAATCTATTTGTGCTGATATTAAACAAACATGTTTCAACTTCACACAAAGTATATATGTTGTTTTTTAAAACTCTACACACTGTAGTCACAATATGAATATAATTATAATGTCATTTAAAAAAAAACTGGCATTTTTTCTTTTGTTTCAGAAAAGACCAAATCGACCTGATATAGGGAACGCAGCTTCCCATACATAGTTCATTCATTCTTTTATTCAAATCAGACATATTCAGCAAGAGTTACATACATTTCAATAAATGTATGCCATAAAATAATTTACTTTTTGGTGGGCATAGTATGACTTTGTTTATGTATAATCTCTAATTTTGATAAAAAGATAATAATACATTCCATAAAATTTAATTAAGGAAGGAATGGAAGGAAGGCAGGAAGGCAGGCATGTATGAAGTAACGAAGGAACGAAAGTTCGAACGAGAAAGGAACGAACGGACAAAAGAAAAGAAAGGATTCGGCGGAATAGTAGGAAGGAATAAAATAAAAAAAAAACTATTAATTATTTAACTATTTTTTCCTTTTCTCGAGTAATTATTACCGTGTGTTGTTGATTACTTTTAAATACTACATTTTATCTGCCGTGTATGGAATATTTTCACTTTACAAGAAAATTGATTCAAAGGGAGTTAAGATTAAAATGAATTCGTTTCTTGAGCATAATTATTATTGCAATAAATGTAATTGAAAAGTAAGATGCATTCCTCAAAACTTTTTCTTCCAGTATTAAATTCTTTATTTAAATATTGTAAACAATTCACCGTGCTATTTATTTTATGCTTTTCAGTGGATTACTGATTTATCCGTGAAAATTATATTTGGTAATTTCACAGTGAAAATTATCAAAATATAATTTCACTTTTTTCAATGACGAAACTACTTTTTTAAGATTTTCCCCATGTGGTACCTCAATTTTATTTTTGCTGACAATTCTGACAATGTCAGGCTGTTTAAAGAAAAAGGAAAGCTGAAATTGATAAATACCTTAAACGTCAAAAGTAATAAAAAGAAGAAAACTTACTTGTATTCATTCAAATTCCAATCACCAAATTTCGTCTCTAAATTTTTTGTTTCATTTTTACAGTCTGAAAAATACATTCCTTCCACATGCAAACTGCTCTTGATGACATTTGGGCATATTAAAGTATCCTACGAGTAATAACTGCCGTATGCTTTATGAAAAATTGAAAAGCAATGACAGCTACAGCTCGTAGAACAAGTAAACCAACCCAGCGTTCCGAGCAAGTTCCAAGTCTTCCATTTTCATAGCTGCTTTTTTCATGTTTTCACATCTGTCAACACTTAATTTTTGTCTGTTTCAATCCTCAAATATGTTTTCTTTCTTTTAAAAAGGTGTATGACTAACAATTCCAAAGGATATCCCTCTGAATCAAACACAAATTATTTTCCTCCCGTGAAATACACAACTTTAAAAAATGGCTGCCGCTTACATTTATCAAAGCCAGGTCTAATATAAATTCGCAGTAGGTAACAGAAATATGGATGGATGGTTGGAATTTTCTCCTTCACGAATTGTTTGTTTTTATTATTAAAACAAGCGATCATTCATATTTTTTAAACAAAATAAATAATATCACTGTCATTTAATGTTGATTGTCGGACTTATTTTTCAGCTCAAGACTTCTTGTTTTTAATGAGAAATTCGCACGAAATGGGGCTCTCAATGGGGAAACAGATTTTAATATTTATGTTAATATTATGGAATTTTCGTTTAAACTTGTTATTTAGCATAAAATAAAAAGAAAATTTGTTTGTTTGTTGTGTAAGATGTAATTTTATTTCATCTCGTGAACTTTAAAAACAGTATTCTCACTCGTGGCTACGCCACTCGTGAGAATACTGTTTTTAAAGCCCACTCGATGAAATAAAATTTCATCTTACACACAAACAAACAAATATCCTCTATATATTAGGATACCTGTATACATATACAAAAATAAAACTTGAAAGGCTGTAGTAATTTGAATTAATAAAACCACCGATGACGTTTAAACGCGTACATTATCTTATTATATCCTGTGAAGAAAAAGGCAAAACTGATTAAATTCTTACAATAAGAATGTAACATGGTATAATTATAATATCCAAAGAATGTGGAATAGAAAAGGTTGAATGTTTTTAAACTGCTTACTTGACATGTTACACGCTTGGCAGAAAAGTTGACTTCATAGCAAATGTTATATACAGGGTTCACACACGAGACAGAAATGCCGAAGATGGCAGTGTCAGTGTTTGGACACCGTACAACTATTTACCCCTGGACCCCTACTCCAACCCTAAAAAAATCAACCCTCTAAGGCTTACTATAAGGTACCAAAAACAAAACCAACGATAAAATTATAAAAAAAAATGTCCACTTTATAGAAAGGTGAAAAGCTTACTATATGTTCATTTGCCAAACAATGCGGAACACGTGAACTCGTCATTTCGGCGACTGACAAATATTTTTTTTTTTTTTAAGTAAAACATGGAAATTGTATTAATGAAAATATATTTGTTTTATGTTTTTAATTCTTAATGATTTATAATTGCTCAAGAAATATTTCAAATGATTATGTTAAATTTTTTAGATGTCAGTAGTAATTCTTCACCACAGACCGCTTTGAATAATATTTTGAAAGGCATTCAACATTACATATTTACGCGAATTAATACGGAAGTTCTATCTGTCTCATTCCCTAAAAAAGCACTGTTTCTTAACATATTAACTCAATGATCATATCTTAACATTCAGTACACAAAAACATGTTTTTAGTCATACATTTGCAATATATAAGAAGTTGTTAATGGAGTAACACCAATTGCATTATAAATGGAATAAATATGTTTTATCCCGCCAGTCAGCATGACTCTGATACAGATACTGCTTCATTTGTTATTTCTATTTAAGAATTTAATGCAGTACAAACACACACATTTATTTATTTCTAAATAAAATTTGCTAACTTCTCTGAGCGATGATGTCAACGAAAAAAGGATATCAGTGATCTTAGCTTAAAGTGGTATTATGCCGATCAGTAGGTAGATATAGAGTGAACAGGTAAAAAGTCGAACTAGGTTAACATTTTCACATAATTTCTGTCGATTTTATAATTTATTTTACATGAACGATCTATAACTCACTAGGCACTGTAAAATGTGTGTAATTATTTGCCGGAATGTATCTGTAACTTTCAATTTATAAAAAGAGTGGGACAATCTTTTTATATATTTAGGTAGATTTATGTATCCTCATTATGAATATCATTATTGTTATAATAATGATAAAAAAAAAAATAATAATAATAATAATAATTATTATTATTATTATTATTATTATTATTATTTTATTACAATTATTATTTTGTGTAAATTTCGGGTTAAATATTTACTTTTATAAGTTTGTGTTATTACATGAAAACTGATAAGGAATACGCACTAAGTTACATAAAATAGTATATATTTACATTTAAAGGAATAGTCTGTTTGCAAATATATATTAAATCAAGCAATGCATTATAATTATTAACATTTATATATTTTTTTCTTCATTTGTCGTTGATTTTTTCTTCTTTTTGCTTTCCATATAAATAAACGTCAATTATAAGCTTGTTCTCATAATAAAGGCAAGGGATACAACTCTTGCAACATCATCAGCGTTAACCATTTCTACTAACAGCCCTTCTAGTTACATAAATCCTTTGAATTTGGCTCGCAGGTTTTTCAAACATTTCAAGTAAGCACGCTTATTACCCAATTCACACTTCTAGTTATTCAGACACATGACATATGAAATATGGACGGAATGCCGTTAGGGTCATCGCCTACGAATGTGATGATCTGAAACGCGATAGTCGATAGGACGATGGTGAAAACGCGAAATCACGAAACTACGATCGTGATTTCGCATTTGCATCATCGTATTGTCGAGAGATTGTATATTTTGAACATTTACTGATGTAGTTCTCAGATTTAAATATGATGTGTACACGTTGAAGGAAGGAAGGAAGGAAGGAAGGAAGGAAGGAAGGAAGGAAGGAAGGAAGGAAGGAAGGAAGGAAGGAAGGAAGGAAGGAAGGAAGGAAGCTAGGGGGTAAGGAAGGAAGGAATGAATGAAGGAAGGAAGGAAGGAAGGAAGGAATGAAGCTAGGGGGGAAGGAAGGAAGGAATGAATGAAGGAAGGAAGGAAGGAAGGAAGGAAGGAAGGAAGGAAGGAAGGAAGGAAGGAGAGAAGGGACGAACGAACGCGAAGAACAAACGAAAAAAGAACGAACGGGCACAAGAAAGGAAGGAACCGGCGGAATGGTGGAAAGGAATGAAATAATAAAAAAAAATTATTACCGTGCATTTATTGATTATTTTAAAATACTACATTTTATCTGTATGGAATGTTTTCACTTTACAAAATAAATTGATTCGATAGGAGTTTAGATCAAAATAAATTCGTTTCTTAAGCATATTATTGCAATAAATGTTATTGAAAAGTTAGATGCATTCCTGAAGAATTGTTCTTCAAGTATTATTTTTTTATTTTGCTTAAGTAAATATTGTAAACAAATTAATCGTGTTTTACATTAGGATACCTGTATATACATACAAAAAACTTGAAAGGCTGTAGTAATTAGATTTCATCAAATCAATGATGAGTTGTAAGCGCGTGCATATCCTAATTATATCTTGTGAAGAAATAGTAAAACTGAATAAATTCTTACAATAAGAATGTGACATGGTATAATTATGCTATCCAAATAATGTGGAATGTAAAAGTTGAATGTTTTTAAACTGCTTGATTGACATGTTACACAATTTGCAGGAAAATAGACTTCAAGCAAATGTTATATACCATGTATACAGGGTTCACACAAGAGATAGGTGTGCAAGAAATGTTGTATAAACATAAAAATACCTATGTGTGAGTCCATGAATAGATATGCGTTTATTTGAAGATAATAGAATTCTAAGAATATCAAGATGCTCTTTGACTGTGAGAAAAGTAAACAAGCATTTGAATCAGTTTACACTGACAAATGTATTATATAAGTTCTTGTTCAATGTTTCACAGAGAGAACACAAGATATAATATTTTCGAAAGACGAAAAGTAACAAGGTTGAAAAGCCAATACGGAATAAGTAACTCTTTATGAATTAATTCTATAATTTTTATTGAGTTGTGTCCCATAAATTAAAAATATTCATACAAATAACTAATATTTTTAAAAATCTGTCACAGTATCGTCTTTATTTCTACACTTATATTTTATATCATTAAACTTTTTTAAACAAAATAGGTATTGGTTGATATGAATAATTGTGCTTTCACTTGTTCCGATATTGCCAAATTGCCCATTTGATTTCAAATATAACAGTATTGTTAAATTTTTTATTAATTGCTTGTTCAAAATACCTAAAAAGTGTAATAGATTGGAAATTTGAAAAATTATTTGCCAATATTTTAGCGGACTTAAGTTTTGGAATGTCTAAATATTCGTTGAAAATCACATGTAACAGAGTTTCTCTGTGAGATTTGTATACACATGTACAACATTTACCTTCAGATAAATTCAAAAGAGACAACTTGAGTTCTGTAAATATATAACATCGTTTAAAAAGTTCCACTACAATTTTACAGCTTTGCATGAAGAAAAAAATCATAAACGTGGCACCATATTTTACTCCATGATAACTCTTTATTAAGTAAGCTTTCCCATTTGCTGTCAGTTTTGAATATACCAATCTTTTGATTCCATATAATTATGAG
Source organism: Ruditapes philippinarum (assembly GCF_026571515.1). Taxonomy (NCBI): domain Eukaryota; kingdom Metazoa; phylum Mollusca; class Bivalvia; order Venerida; family Veneridae; genus Ruditapes; species Ruditapes philippinarum. The sequence goes on from NW_026861501.1 coordinate 71,613, forward strand.
ATATTTGTTTAATTTTAATATTTTCAGGCAAAAGTTTTGTTTGCGACTTGCTCATAAAGACAATATCGTTTAAAAGAGTGTAATTTGACACTGTTTCATAGTCCTGGTCTTTAAAAGCAGTTATATACAATTTAGGAATGCTTGATTTGAGAAAATGCCATTCGGCAATCCAATTTTGCTTACATTTCCTTAAAAGAGTGTCTATGATAATAACTTGTTTTATATTGAAAGTCCCAAATATCGTTTATAAACAATATATCAATTTTAACAAATGAATTGAAGTATAATAGTCTCCTGCAAAAACTAATTTCAAATTTTAAAAAAAGAAATGTATCTTTATATATATATGATAAAACACAAATTGATAATAAGAACTACATATGTTTCCGGAACAAGAATGATACCTTTAAGTCAGACCTGAAGCTTCTTATACGTGAAGACAATTCTAAATGTTGTTTATCCTCTCATTGTATCTATATTATAGCAAGTACAAATTCCTACTTTAAACATAATTTCTCGTCCAGTTAATATCTTTGAATTTCAAAGTCCTTTCTTTTGATTTTCCAATAAAGATGCCTGTAATTTTATCCCTATTCATTTTGGCCCAGAGGAAAATTGATATACGTTTAAAGTATCAAATATTTTTGGAACTGAAGACTCATTCTGACAAAAAGTGTGTATCGTCAACAAATTGATTTACTTTTCATTCAAACACATAGCCAATTAACGAAGGCAATTTCATGCGGCCGTGTAAATTAATAGTATTCCTTATTGCACAAGTCATTGGTTCTGCTTGTAAGATAAAAAGAAATGGCGCTTTTTGGCAACTTTGGTAAAAGAAGCTGGAAATTTGAAAGTATTTTAAAATGAACCCGTTTATTTTTATAGCTGTTTCCGAGCCGACAAAACACATTTGAACCCATTTTCTGAATTTGTCCTTTTCAAACAGATATCTAGCCAATCCAATTCTACACCATCAAAATTCTTAGTTTGATCTAAATAAATTATAACACCATTTTTTCTTTTTTTTTTAGATAATCTATGACGTCCTGGATAAGCCTGTTTTCCTCTGAAATTTATCTACCCCATCTGAATGAAGCAACTTCGATAGTAATGGCTTCAGTCTTTCTAAGCAATTCGAAAAGATTTTGTAATCAACATTAAGAAGTGAAATGGACGCCAGTTCTTAAGATCAGATCAATCCCCGATGTTATAAAGCAATGATAAAACACCACTGTGTTGTGAACTTGATAAATAATAGGAACCAATAATTTCTAAAATTACTTCAAGAATGTCGTTTCTCATTAAGTTCTATCTTTTGTTATAAAATTCTGCAGTGAGAGACTCCTCAACGGGGAATTTTGTGAGTGTAAAACCCATAGTAACCTTTACAATTTTTTCCTCCATCAAGGACAAAGTTCTCATCATTATTTACACAAGTAGTTATATATATAAAAAAACAATTTTCTGCCTAACAGATTCAAGATTCAAATAACTTTATTTGTGTTCAAAGGCCACAGGCCCAAAATACATAGCATAGTCACCTTAACAATGTTTATTAGTGCGTAAAAAGACTAGTTGTTTATGTTATCCATTAAAACATATACATAAAACATAAGCTTCCTTAATGTGATTATATCACGTGTACCTATTAATACATAAAAATCATGTAGTTCTTTTCCGCCAAAATACCAATTGAATAAATACTTGTTTGTATTTTTTACATATAAAGAAAGCATGGAATTCACAATCTATACTATCATTACAAGTTGTACACAAACGTTCTTCCCTTGGGATATTATTATGTCTGCCTATTTCTATACCTAATTTATGGTTGGAGCAACTAAAATTACAAAACGCCTTTTTATGTTTTAATGGTATTTCTATTAATAAGTATCGTTCAACATTTAAAAGTGATTTAAATTTATTATAATGAAAACATCTACTAGAATTCGTTATATTTTCATACCATTGTTGAGTACAACAATCAATAAGTCTTTGTTTGAAAAGTTTAAGGAACATATTTGTGACACCAATTTCTTGAGATATCCAGACAAAACCAAAACCATATCTAAACAGCACATGTTTAACTTTGGTAACCCAACATATTCGACCTATATCGTCTAGTGACTTCAACATAAAATAACACTGTTAAGGATATCTAGATGATGGCATGGTCAGAAGTTTACAAAAATATCGTATTCAGTTTGTCATGTACGAAATACTTAAGGGCAATCTACCGCATTCCCCTAAAACCATAGCTGTATTTGTAGTTTTTTTAACAGATAAATGTTTTCGACAAAAATCATTATGCACATATTCAATAGTTTGGCTATATTCAAAACCCTATATTTGTGATCCATAGCATAAAATTGGTTTAATCATATGATCAAAAATTTTAAACAATTCATTACTTGGAAAATGACCGAAAGGTTTCTGATAATATTTTAACGATAATATTGCCTTTTGGGCTTGAGATGCCATTTTATCCTTCGCGTGAGTTCATGATAATTGAGGAGTGAACTTGAGTCCCATATATTTATACATAGATGTCATATTTAAGCTTTTATCTTGGAAATACCATTTCTCATAATTACGTAAAGGACCACCATTACGGAAAACAATTACTTCAGTTTTATCAAGATTAATTTCCATTCCAGTATTATAACAAAAAGTGTCAATACCATTTAATTGTTGTTGTAATTTAGATACAGTCTCTGCACAGTTCGCTACATCATCGGCAAACATAAGACATAATATATCCGGTATATCATAAGTAATAAATATTCCTGTGCCACAGTTTTGTCTAAGTAAGATAGACAATTCATTGATAAAAAGAATAAAAATAGTCGAACTAGATTTATCTCCCTGTCTTGTTCCTATGTTACACGGGAAAAAATCAGTTAAACCATTTTGTGTCTTCACTTCAGTGTTGTTATATTTTCTGGTCCTTCGGGATCATTGATGCCAACACTATAAAGTGTTGAGAATTGAGTACCGCTCAAGCCGGTGCTAGGGGGCGTGAGGGATGTTGCACTTATTCATTATCCCTCATGTACAGACTCAATCAAACCGAGTCTGCAATTCTTTTGTTTATTTTGTTGCGATTAATGCTTCCGAGGGATCACTTTGTTTCCGGAATTTTATTCACACAAGACTTTAAATCGGAATACATACATTTTAAAACCCGTAAAAAATTACCATGAATGCCTATTTTCTGTAGTGAATCAAATAACTTTGAATGGTCAATTTTTCGGAAATTGACATATAAACAATAAAAACGACCATCTTTTTTAGACAAGTATTTTTGTATCATGGCTTGTAAACAGAAAATATTATCAATAGCTGAGTATTTACACATGAAACCTGCCTGACATTCGTCTATTTTATTATTTTCTTCTGCCCAATTATATAACCTTTTATTAACAACGCCAGAAAATATTTTATACATTTTATTTGTGATAGAAATGCCCCGATAATTGTTCGGTAAGGAAGGCGATCCAGACTTGTAAACTGGACATATAATACTTTGACCCCAAGTATTTGGAAAATTTCCTGTTGTTAGAATTGTGTTAAATAGCAGTAACAAATGTTCCCCGATGTCCTGACGTGAATATTTAAAATAATTCAGATGGAATCCCGTCGAATCCAGAACTTTTATTATTTACAAGTTTAGAAATAACTGATTCTAACTCCGTCGTTAGAATAACACGTATATTCCCCTTTAATATCACCATGACACCTGTCATTTAATAAGTGAACATCAAATATGCAACAAAAATTTACTAAATCTTTACCAAAATTATTCCCTCTTATACTATCTTTATTTTGAGGTGGAATTTCAAAATACCTACCTTCATAATCGACAATACCAAAAACATAATGAAGATCATCGTTAGGAATGAAATCTAAAAAATTCCGGGTCCTAGCATTGAAATCTCCGCCCCAAAATAGGTCAACCTCAGGATAATCAAACTTAATTTTCTCAATATTATCATACATTTGTAAAACGCCATTTTTCTCAAGCATTCTATCATAGTACACTGAGTTTTCAGGTGATAAGTATGTAAAATATATAATGATATCGTTACAATGATAAAGTTCTGAAAAGTTAATCAATAAGACAACACAATTCTCAAATTCTGAAAAGATATGATGAACTATTCCCTTTTTATAGATTATATTGCTTATGAAAACACTTACACCACCACTGTTACGCTTGGCATTTGGTAACATGTTTCTTACATAATCAAAATGAGTATGTGAGCTTAAAAAATTTTCATATTCCCCCTTAAATTTACTCCAAGTTTCACATAAGCAAAAAATGTCAAATGAACTGAGAAAACGCTTTATATCAATATTGTCACAGTGTTTATTTAATCCGCAGATATTCCACGATAGTATTTTTATGTTTACAGTTCTAGGTGAGTGATTATTTGGTATGCCTTGGCCGCCCTGCTATTCTATCGTCGAATCAGAAAGATACTCATCCTGTGACGTTTGTCGTGTTGATGTTATTGGCTGTCTCAAGTCAGCTGATACGTCACGTGGTTGTGTTTCACTTTTTCCCGCTTGATTTGTAAACAAACGGCTTACGTTCCCTGTGTTTACTTGTTCATGTTGTGATTGAACACGTGTTTGTGTACCACGTTGTCTGTTGCCAACAAAAACAATACATTCATTGTGATCATCGTATCTATAAATGGAGTCGTTAACAAAATGTTTGTCGTATCGAAGTACAGCATAGTGACCTTTTTGTCTATCCTGTACCATTTTTTCACCAAGGATTCTTCTGTGACGTTTAATACGGTCGATACAATCTTGTTGTACTAGGACTGAACGATCACGTGTACTCTTAAACACACTATTGGCTCTGTCAATAATTATTTGTGTACCTTTATAACGTGTAAAGCGTGCAATAATAGTACATGCGTCCGTGTTATTTGATTTTACTCGATGTGCCCTTTCAATGTCGAAATTATCAGCATGTTCACCGAATTTAAGCCCATTTCTCAAAAAATCTCTAAGTTTTTGTTCTGTTAATTCCCATTTCTCATTTATTACACCTGATATACCACTGAATCGTAAATTGTTTCTTCTTGATTGATTTTCTAGTTGGTCAATTTTTCCTTGAAGTTGAGAAAGTTGTTTATGTAAATTTATATTGTCCTCTTTTAAATCGTTATAACTAGATTTCAGTTGATGTACGGTATCAAGAACGTTATCTAATTTTTTATTTAACAGAGATCAATTCCTTCAGAAGGGCCATTATATTTGCTTGTCCTCCGTTATTTTCTAAGCCGAAGAGGTTTCATTTACAGCAATATTTTTGGCATTTTGATGTAATTTTGAGTTTTGAGCTCTTTCTGACAATAGAAACTCATTTCCTCTCATAATATTTTGATTTCAGTTTGGGCCTCGGCTGAATTGTATTTTTAAGCTTCGTGATGTTTTCTTCTATTATCTTTTTTTAGTCTTTGTGTTAATGAAATGAGTGCCATGTTTAATTAGAAACTTTTTTATTATATATTTTTGTCATATCCCACCACTCGCGTTTTGAGTTGAAATTTACTTTTTGTTTTGACCAATCTTTCCAAAATGTTTCTTCGAGTGTACGTATTCAATATCTTTTAAATATTTGCATTAGGTTGTTTTGATTTGTTAAGTCAATGAAACAAGATCATGATCTGAATTTATAAAATATTGTTTTGTTGTTTTTTTGTTTTTTTTTGGAAGGGGGGGGGGGGGAGTACTGCGCTTTCTATTATTTTTGAAGTGAGAAAAAAAGTCGATTCGCTATATCACCGAATAGTTTTAAAACAAGTAATATGACTTAAACAAATCCTGGAAGCTACAATGCGTATATTGTTGATATCATTTGATCTAAACAAGTGTTAATAATTCATTTGACATGTTCTTTAAGGTATCCCGAGCTCACCATGACAATTATTCTGACATCTTAACACTCAAACGTGACCAACGTAGACCAAGTTAGGAAACCACCATTGTATTCATTATAAGGAGACAATTTTGTTCCTGTGACTGTCCAGTGTATTCATTTTGAGGACCTTTACTTAATAGTGAATAAAAAATTCAAATTAATAAAACTTGTGTCTGTGTCTCCTTTTAAAGGCATTGAGCTCTGCAAAATTGTATATTAAAGTATTGTCTTACTATCATAAGCTTGAGTAATGAAGCTACTTCCAAGTTAGGCAAGAACGAAGTTTAATTTCACACATTATTGAAAACATGACACTGTTTTATTACAGTTAGACATAAAACTGAAATCGCTAGAATCTGACTTATTTGTGTTCTTCCAGACAAGTATAATCTCATCCCAGAAAGAAATGAAAAATGAGAACATTATCTAAGACTGTACCTTTATTACAGTAAAATATAATGTCAATATTCAACAAATACTTAATTGTCTGGCAATTAATATTTCTTTTAGAAACAACTAATTTGCACATCATGTTTACCATTTCATTTAATACTTTCTTTTAGTTGAAATTTGAGATATCGTTTGTACGTACAATGCTTGTGCAATATATGTAACATTGATTTATTAAAATAATTTGTTGTATGGTGTGTTCAATGGTATACAGACATCTTGTTTCAAATTATTATCAATATGAAATGTTGAATTAAATTATTGGTTTTATTTCGGATTCAGACTAACAAGATCCCTACAAAAATTATGTTTTCATCACTTTAGTAATAAATATGTGAATAAACACACAATCTTTAAAGTTTTTGAGAACGAAGCCGGTAACTTTAATACCGAATTCTGTTTATTATAGCACATATAGTCCTTTTTTATCCAACATAAGAAGTAAACAAACTATAAGTAAACAATTAAACTATAAGTAAAAAAAGTAAACAAACTATAAACAAACTATAAAAGGAAGTAAATAAATAATATTAATTTTTAATTTTACTTGTATGTAACTTCAATTCTTTGTATTTGTTAATGCAGTGCCGAAGTACTTCTTTATGTACAAGAATAATCAAGTTTAAAAGAGTTTTATACTGACCACATTAACATGCTGAATGTTATACTCCCATAAAATAGTGACAAAAATGGTAACTAAATGAAATTGAAACACAGGGACATTGTCTAATTGTTTGTAATGGGGGTAACAACTTAATTTCAGCAGATATGGTCTAAAAAGGAGAACAAATGTTTATTCTTGGACTATTATATATATATAACACATGGGTCTGTGGGTAACAGTAAGAATATCATCCCGAGGAAATACTACGCATCGGGTAACAGTTTTTTTTACGAGGGATGATATTGTTACTGGTACTAACAAACCCATGTGTTATTTATTTTATTACCCCAAACAAAAATACTGTGATGATCTGAAATTGTTAACTAAATCTAATCTAACTGTAACAAAAATAAACCAATAGTAACAATAATTAAACTGTCCTAACCTTTTAAGTTTTAAGTGTATTTTAGGCCTACTTGAGAAGTTTTCTTTTTCTTTTATTCTTTGAGCAAATGATATCTACAAGTCATAAACATACAATAAGCTGGGTTTTATTAAGAAAATAAAACACTTACCAATTTACACGGTTATGATTTGTAAAATCTGATCCTTCTGTTTCGAGAATATTCTTATCATGCTTTTGACAAAGTAACGATGATATCCTATATCTGGCCACCATATCTGTAAATCTTCAGTATTTTCGAGTTTCACACATAATTATTTACATCGCAATTACTTCCGTTTGAAACGGATGTTCACTTTTTGACTATTCAACAAAAAGATATTTTATACGCGAAAAGCACACGGGTGCGAACAACTAAATTTTATGAGTGTCATTGATACTCTGGAAAAGAAATTAATGTCCTATCGGGGTAAACGTCGTAAATAAGAATGAATCGAGAAAAAAATTGGCGGCCATTTTATTTCATTTTATTTAGAAAATAGACCACGTGACCAGATTTTATACTGTTAAAAATACTGTTACCTATGTAACGGTACAAAATTCTTAGTCACGTGGTACACTTGCATTAACAGCATGAATAACTCCCAGAGGCCTATGGGAAATTAACATTACAAAAAAAAGTAAGGGGTAATAAAATCAAATGTTTTATTGATAAAAATATGCAAATTATGTATATTTAGACACATAATAACATTAGATACATCACAATCGGAAAAGCAATACATTCAAACTTTGAAAAAGTGAATAAATAAAACTACGAAACTCAATTTTCAGAATGTAAATCTCCATAAACAAACACTTCTTATGGCAATAAACGGACATCTAAAACATTTAGTACATAACTTTATTAATTTACACTAAAATGTTTACATACAGCAAATCCTGTTTTTCATACAATAAGCTTACATGTATTGACAGAGTCAGATGTCCGTCGTGTATAGTCCGCCGACCACAATTCATTCAAATGATATTTTCTGTGGAACACCAAGACCAGATATGCTGTTTTTGCTCGACAGCTGTGTGCCTCGTGTACTATACAAAAAAATATCTAAGAAAGGTTAATGTTCATATTGGGGTAATGAAATTGTGACCTATTTCTAAATTATTTGTAAGCATTTGTATAGATCTCTACACAATTTGTTTGAATCATCAACTTTAAGTTATAGTTGGTTCCAGTGATGTGGTTATATTCATTTTTAAAGATTTATATTCGTAAAAAACTAAGATGATGGGGACGAGGCGTGAAGAAATTCTGATGAGCCATGACAAAGTTGTTGATTTTAAGTGTATAAACTGTAATAGATTTCATTCTCAGATGCGTATATGAAGCCTTATTTTATTTTACCATTGAAAACTCGAACGACAATCCCATTTCAAATTTTCCATCTTCCATTGCAAAGTTCCAATAAAATACCATAAGTCTCAAAAAGCACTAAATGCGTGTCATGTACTGGGGCCATTGCCTAATTACTTCACAAGTGATTGCATTTTTAGAGCACCTGTAATAGCTTCAGCCGATGGCCTAATTTTCAAACATATTGAGATGTTAGAATGAGCAATGCACCCTACACACAAAAGGTGTACTGTAAAGCTACATGTCTGCTTCAAAATTATTTTCATTATTGTTAGAAGTAAAAATACATACTTCGAAAATGTTTGTTTGAAATAAACATGTAAGATTAGTGCCTTAAAAGCAAATGCGCATGACCAAAGCATAAGTAAACGGAAATAACCCTAATTAAAACAGCAAATAATATTTTGTTCCGGAACATTTTATTATGTTTATTTATTATGTTTACGTGCAATATTTATTTGTGTAAAATAGCAGATACATTCTATGTTTAAACTTTTTCGGGACTCAGTCGTATAAAGTTCCAATATAATTTTACTGTTGTTAAATTTTATAAAAAAAATATTTCATAGATACAATTTTATTCTTTTTAAACTTAGCATTCATAATTTGATTTGCCATAATTTACGACCTATGTAGAAATGGTACCGCTTTCTGCTATTATCTAATGGAATATAATCTATTCCCAGGGCATATATTCTGCTGAATCACACCTTTTAAACCCGCTGATTCCCCCAAATGTTGTTATAGTATCTATATTACTTATTTATATTATTTATATCTAACTAATAAAACAAAACCGGAATTGCCTTGGACTGAACGATTTGATAATTGAACGTTTGTCTGAAAAAACCATTTAATGGGTTTGCGACCGGCATGGATCCAAACCAGCCTGTGCAGCCGTGCAGTCTGATCATGACCTATGTTGTTCGTTTACAAGTAGAGAAAGTAATAGCGAATAACATGGATCCTGATCATACTGCGCGGATGCAGTTTTTATTATTTCATTAGTATTACAAGCTATTGGTATAAATATTTGCATGGCCGAGAGCTTAACACGTCATATTAGTAATCTATTGATCGCTAGCCGCATGTGTTTAAATCCCCGCCAGCGCCATATCGTTGTTTCCTAACAATCATGTTTTGACACCACATTAATTTTCATATAAACGTATTAAGTGTTTCTTTTAAAGATTTCTTAATGTATTTATTGCAAAACTTACATACATCAGTTATCAAAACACTTTCAATAAAAAAAATAAGAAATAAAAAAAGAAAAATATAGTCAAACAAGGATAACAAATCCATGCATCAACAAACAACAACAAGATTACATTCAAATACAAATGCAGGTTATTAAACTTTGGCACATCATTGCCCCTTGTAGCATGTGCTTAATTTGTATATATCATGCTTTTTAGTATTCTTAAGACACTTAAGGTGGTGTAAATGATCTCAAATCTTTATCGAATTACTTTTAAAACTTTAATGAACTTTTGTTAAATCCCCCTCACACTGCATAAATTTCCCATTTTATGTTGAGGTCTGTGAAGTATTCTGATATTCATTTGTCAATGCGGTAATTTTTAAAACTTGAAATACTGTCACGCAAATTCAATTTGCTGCGAATAATTTGAATAAATTAGAAAAACATGTTATAAATGAGGATAAATTCGATACAATTTCCTGTTGATAGGTGAAAGTGGTTTTGCTGATTTCAATTAATTTCTGTAAAATATATAATTGAATTTATGTTGTTTGGAAATAAACTGTTGTTTATGAAATAAACTTAAATAATGTCTAGCTAATTTTAGCAGAGGTGAAAAGGGACTTGGTTATTGGAGAAGAGAAAACTAAAAAATGAAACAATTCGTAGTCAAACTTATGATATAAGTTAGTAGTGCTATAAAAAGTACTATTCAAAGATGCATAACATTTTATTTAATATATAGGTATCAGTTTCAGAACGAAGAATCCTGATTATTAAGAAAGAACATGACCTTTAAAGATTAAAACACAATAGAGCAATGTTCGTGGTATTGATATTTTATATTCTGATCACTTAAAGAAAGACTTCATAAAAATGTTCATAACAAAATCATAAATAAACCTGTCTGTATGAAGCTTGTGATATAATCAAGAAATATAAATTCTAGATTTTAATAACAAATGTTCGTTATGATTTTTTACCTTTTGAATTTTGCATACAAAATAAGCGTGTATGCCACAATTATAGTTCAATCGAACAATAAAATATATTTTAATTAGACATGCTGTCAATTAACTGTTATTTGTATATTACTGATGCCTTTTGTATTGTATTCCTTAAATTCGAGTAATTTTAGTATGTGATACTAATTGGAGCCACAAACTTGAATTATAATACGTTAAATGTCCTTTTTATACAATGAATCATAATAAGGGTAATAGGAAAGAATAAAAAAATGACATTACATTGGTTTCAAGTTTTTGTCCATTTAGTATAATTTACAATCTGCATGATGATCTAAATAGATAGGGATACTTCACGTTTTCCCGATGTACAGGAAACGCTCAAAGTACAAACATTCGTGTTTATGCAGATCTATCAGTTTGAGGAAGTTAATGTAGGATTTACTCGTTTTGATGCTTAATGATTATTTTATCAGCACTTGCAAATGGGACAAAATTAATGTAATCTAATAACAGGTGAAAACAGATTTTTTTTAAATTCTATTACATTTGAATTTAACTTAAATATTGTATTATCATTCGAATGAGGTCTGTAATCAGCATGTCTCAAGACATGTCAAATTATTTTAATGCATCCACTACTGTTTCCCGACTTCAATGTTATACTCCAAGGATGAAAAAAGAAAAGCTCGTAATTTATTGTCATTGAAACGACCAGGACTAGACGATTGCGTTTTTCGAAACACGATAAAAAAGCAGATTGTAAATTGATGTAAATTGATGCCACTTTCAATATAATACATAATTTTGGAGAAGGTCATTAAGATCAGATGCAAGATAAGCAATTCAATTACAAGAAGTGGTGATGAAAATATTGTATAAGCTACAGAAATTGGTAGATTTTTTTTGTTTGAAAACGAGTATAAATGAATTTCCAGTACATTGTTACATACTTGAATTATTAATTTTCATTGTGGACTCGTTTTCCAGCATCTGATGTATTCATACAACAAAATCGGTTATACGTTTTTGTATAAACATAAATGTACATCAATGAATACAAATTACAGATTTAAATTTAATATTTAACACACATATTTCCATGATAGAAAATAAGATAATCTAAAACATACTTTAACCATTGTACGTCAATTATATCTAAACCGTGATAACTTGTGTGTACAGATCTTTTTTTAAGAAAACTGAAATGTGCAGTTCACCAATATCTTAATGTGACAATATTTGGTTATGCTATCATCTTTAATTTGATATGATATAGTCATCAGAGCATTAGAAAAAAAATTGATTATTACACCTGTATTTTGTCCTGACACTCGGACTAAATCAATTTTAGGACGGGACACTTGATACGAGACTGACAACCCATAAATTCAGTTCTTATCAAACAGATACAACACGGTGGTCGTAGTATAACTTGCAAAGCTTTATCAGTTATTTTAGTGATCACTTACAAAGATAAAATTGTATGGCTGCGCGGACTTATACAGCTAAAATGTCTCGCTATATACTTAACTGACAATCTAGACAACGCCATGTTATTAATAAAAACAAATGTGAAAGGATTAAGAAAAGCTTTTAGGAAGCGTTCTGCTTCAAACTATAAGTATACACGTATGTTTCTGGTTATGATGTCAAGAAAACCAGCAATCAAATTGTCGATTTAAAGCGTTATTATAATTATTATAAATATGTAAAACAGGTGATTATGATCATAGAGGAAACAGTTAGATCGCAATCATAACCATTTCTTCACAGAATATTAACTTCAGTTGCATCATATTTTCTTATTATTTTCAGACTGAGTTTGTTAAACATTTACGTACAGCAGAAATAAAAATTTGACCCTGAAAAGATTTTTATCCTGTGTGACTATTAATTAACTAACTGATATCGGTATTCAACAATGATCTTTAATTTCTATTTATTTTTACTGAATAAAACATTTCCCGCACATAAATAATCAATACATAGATACAAGTAAATAAAGAAAATGATCGTAGCCCAAAGAACCATTAAATGTCAAGGGAAACCACAATTTATGTAACTGATTATCAAGTATTTATAAAAGGCATGCTATTCCAAATAGAATACTGGAGATAAACTTTAACTTGATCTGATTTTGTCATGACAATTCTCTGTTTCTCAAACAAAATGTTTAATCAATGAATTTGGTTAAAAACATGACAGTATGATACTGCTTGTGTTATTTGTGACTTTAATTTATGAAAAGATATATGAGAATTATCTTTAATATGACTACATATTGTTCTTGGTAACAAACATCTTTAGAATAATATTCCATATTGAAATTCATTAGTTTATATAGCATTGATACAATGATGACATTTTCAAGAAAGTTTTAATTCATTTGTTTTTATTTCGGGAAAGGAAAGGAAGAATTATATACAGTTTCAATAATGCATACCGTGCAATCATATCAAAACAGTAATTTAGTATAATTATTTTAATTAGCCAATGTGACAATATTGCATTTATTGAAGTTGTTCAAAGCTTTCTTCCATAATAACTAACGCATTCAAATGGTCTTTATACTCAGTTATTGATGCCAAGTTGTTGCTAAATTAGCTAATATATATCTTACAGCTGACATTGATCAATAACGGATAGTATAGCATAAAATCGGCTATTTTTCCCTCTTTTGCCCATGTTATAACGGGACCAAAACCATGTGTTAACATAGTCACGCGCTCTTGTTATAGCCCGGTTTCACCTATGCGCAATACATACAGGGCCCAGTAAACAAACAAACAAATAATGACGATTTGGCCTGTTTGCCGAAGAGTCATGCGCTCTTGTTATATTGAAATTTATTGATTCGAGGGCCTCAGTCGCCTATTTAAGTAACTATGCCGGAAAAACGGCGTATAGACATCGGTGCTTATCTTGGTTGTCGCCCTTTCTAAGAAACGGACAGTTGTCAATGTAAACAAATACAGTAGAATCTACCTGTCATTCAGTTTAACACTCCGATTAACTTACAAAACTGGATAACACAAAATTAATATGAGAAAATGTTTTTTTATTTATGTTAATGTTGATAAATGCTCTTTATATTTCTTTGAGAGAATAATGCTTAGTGCCTGATTTTTTTATAAACTTGTTTGCTTGAAAAAAAAAAATAACCGATTCTGATGTCACTGATCTTTTTTCTACCGTCAATCTGAAGTCATTCTAAGAATTTCTGAGGGTCATGTTATGTCTTGGGTAGAGGGTAGAGTAATGTAACGTTTTTTTTTCTTGAAATAATGAATCTCCAAAGGCCAAGCTTTGTTAAATCAATTAAAATTCAAAATTTTGTTCGGTTCCGAGAATTTTCCAAGTTGTTGGCCCCGGAAAAATGAAACGCATACGTAAAACATAGAATTGGATAAATACCGTCCAAGCACAAGACTTTAATGTAATTGTGTTTTGTATAAACTATACATCACGAATCTGTTTGAAAATTTTATGCTATAATAGCGTCAACGCACGTTTATTTCGTGTTATAAAGTCTGCAGAGTCCCTCGGAACTGTTGGAGCCCTCGCCCTACCGGGCTCGGGCACCAACCGTTCCTCGGGACTCTGCAGACGTTATAACACGGAAAGACGTGCGTTAACCCTATATCAATGAAAAGATCTGAAGGATAAATATATGCCTTAATAAGGGGCTTAAATGACCCCCTCCAAAAAAGAAAGGAAAATAAACAAACAACTCACCAACAATGTCCAAATGATTTGATATACGGATTTAAAAGATAGATTCCGAAGTATATTTAAAGACAGTTTCGTAAGTCATGTGTGTTTTAGATTATGCGTAACTATGTACAAAACTATAGAGTTGGAAACAAATTTGGTGAAAGCTTATTAATAAGTAATTTAAACTTTGATTACATCAATCATTAGCACTTAACTCATTACTTCATGAGAATTTTGTGAAAAATGGCTGTTTTCATTGAAAAGTCTCCCGTTACAAGTTCAAATTGCCATAATACTATAAAAACCGCTTCAACACTAATCAAACTTGGTACAAATGTTGACTGGACCATTGCCCTTGCAACAACATGCTCAGGCTTAAATTTTCTGTTACCATGGCAACGATGGGACATCTCCAAATTGCCAAAAATCACTATTTTGCGTTGCTTTTTTCCATCAAAATTGATTTCAAAGTGCTGCAACTTCTCAATGGATTGAGATAGAGTCAAATGTTTTTCAGCGTTGGTTACACGTTACCTAATGATCAATCTGGGGTCATTTACAGCCTCTCACAAGTCCAAAATTTTTTTGGCGATGAGGGGGACTCCGCCCCCTTCAAACCCCCCTAACAGAAGGGGGCACATCCCCCTTCTGGCAAACCCCTGATGTATATTTTGGTTGGGGTGCTGCGTAGAAAAAGAGGTCACTTTTTTAACAACATTTCTCAAAAAAAACAAGTGTTTGTGGCCTAAATAAGGCATTTTTTCATCATTTGAGACAACAAAAAAGAGGGTGAAAAAGGCGTTAAAAGGCGTGTATATGAAGTAATGGGTTAACAAAAAATGATGAAAATACTTGAAATTACCCTAAATCGCGTTTATTCATGTTTAAACATGGCCTGTCATATAAATTTGAAGAAAAAATGTTGTTTTGTAGATTTTTTTATTTTTTTCATTTAATTTAACAGAAAATGATGAAAATACTTAAAATTACCCTAAATCGCGTTTTTTTCATGTTTAAACATGGCCTGTCATATAGATTTGAAGAAAAATTAGTGTTTTGTAGATTTTTTGATTTTTTTTTCATTAGCAGAAATGATGAAAATACTTGAAATTACCCTAAATCGCGTTTTTTTTTCATGTTTAAACTTGGCCTTTCATAATAATTTGAAGAAAAATGGTTGTTTTGTAGTTTTTTTTTTTCATTTACCCATTACTTCATGAGCATTTTGTGAAAAATAACTGTTTTCATTGAAAAATCTCCCGTTAAAAGTTGAAATTGCTATAATACTATAAAAACGGCTTCAAAACTAATCAAACTTTGCACAAATGTTGACTGGACCATTGCCCTTCCAACAACATGCTCAGGCTTAAATTTTCTGTTACCATGGCAACGACGGGACATCTCAAAATTGCCAAAAATCACTATTTTGCATTGTTTTTTTCCCATCAAAATTGATTTCAAAGTGCTGCAACTTCTCAATGGATTGAGATAGAGTCAAATGCTTTTCAGCGTTGGTTACACGTTACCTTATGATCAATCTTGGGTCATTAACAGCCTCTCACATGCCCGAAATTTTCTTGGCGATGAGGGGGAATTCGCACCCCTTCAAAACCCCCTAACTGAAGGGGGCACATCCTCCTTCTGGCAAACCCCTGATGTATATTTTGGTTGGGGGCCGCGCCGAAAAAGAGGTCACTTTTTAAAACAATATTTCTCAAACAAAAACAAGTGTTTGTGGCCTAAATAAGGCATTTTTTTCACCATTTGAGACAACAAAAAGTGGGGGGGGGGGTGAAAAAGGCGTTAAAAGGCGTTTATATGAAGTAATAGGTAAACAGAAAATGATGAAAGTATTTGAAATTACCCTAAATCTCGTTTTTTCATGTTTAAACATGGCCTGTTATATAAATTTGAAGAAAAATTGTTGTTTTGTAGATTTTTTTTTTCATTAACAAAAATAATGAAAATACTTGAAATTATCCTAAATCGCGTTTTTTCATGTTTAAACATGGCCTGTCATATAAATTTGAAGAAAAATTGTTGTTTTGTACATTTTTTTATTTTTTTCATTAACAGAAAATGATGAAAATACTTGAAACTATCCTAAATCGCTTTTTTCTCATGTTAAAACATGACCTGTCATATAAATTTGAAGAAAAATTGATGTTTTGTAGATTTTTTTATTTTTTTCATTAACAGAAAATGATGAAAATACTTGAAATTACCCTAAATCGCTTTTTTTCATGTTAAATCATGGCCTGTCATATAAATTTGAAGAAACATTGTTGTTTTGTAGATTTTTTTATTTTTTTCATTTACCCAATATTTCATGATGATTTTGTGAAAAATGGCTGTTTTCGTTGAAAACTCTCCCGTTACAAGTTGAAATTGCTATAATACTATAAAAACTACTTCAACACTAATCAAACTTGGCACAAATGTTGACTGGACCATTGCCCTTGCAACAACATGCTCAGGCTTAAATTTTCTGTTACCATTGCAACGACGGGACAACTCAAAATTGCCAAAAAATCACTATTTTGCGTTGCTTTTTTCCATCAAAATTGATTTCAAAGTACTGCAACTTCTCAATGGATTGAGATAGAGTCAAATGCTTTTCAGCGTTGGTTACACGTTACCTTATGATCAATCTGGGGTCATTTACAGCCTCTCACATGTCCAAAATTTTCTTGGCGATGAGGGGGACTCCGCACCCCTTCAACCGCCCCCCCCCCCCTAACAGAAGGGGGCACATCCCCTTTCTCGCAACCCCCTGATGTATATTTTAGTTGGGGGGTCGCGCCGAAAAAGAAGTCACTTTTTTAACAACATTTCTCAAACAAAAACAAGTGTTTAGGGCCTAAATAAGGCTTTTTTTTCATCATTTGAGACAACAAAGGGAGGGGGGGGTGAAAAAGGCGTTAAAAGGCGTGTATATGAAGTAATGGTTTAAATTGCCATAATGTTAAAGTACGTTGCATAAGCAAGTCGTAAAGAGCCGCTGTGATCTGAATAAATGTTAAACAGTGTCGTTTTGTTTCGACCTTATCATCAAGACATATATTTAGGTTGCCTTTCCTGTCTTCTTTATTTTCATTATTTCATTGGCATGAGTGCAATTAAAAATGATACAAATTCAAATACAAATTTCTTAATGCAAGCATTCAAGTATTCAAGTTAAACAATATTATACGTCATGCAATGTTGGAATTAATTTCACTTATAAAGAGGAAAGAAAAAAGTGCGGATTTATTTTATTTTAAAAAATCTTAAGAAGATTACCGTTCTCCATTAAGATGATTCGAAACTTTTTATTTTGGTTTGTTATCAATAAAATTATTTTATATCTAAATTGATTGAATATATCAATATAATTACAAATTCTGTTTTTAACTATTACTTGTTTGATATCCTCAACAAATAATAATAAAAGATTATTTTGATATGCATATATTAACAAATAATGTTTATTGCATGTTCAACAGCACCTTACTGTTATTAAAATAATGAAATGAATATTTTTTTTTTATCAAACTATGCATCTACACACAAAAATTATAGTTTGTTTCATACATTGTTAAGAAAAAAAAACATTAATCACACGAAAAGTTCAAAATGGTGAAATTAAAAAAAATGTTTTGAAAAGTCACTCCGTTAACGGTAGTAGTGAGTGCCAAAAGTCGCCCTATGTTTATGAGGACCAAAATATCCCGCAGTTCAGTTTCATGGTGGTGATCGTGGACCTTTTAATTTGAACATCCTATCAAACCAAGAAAGTGGCATGCGGTCCGTAAAGAACATAATAGACGTACCCTTACTGACAAAATAGTTGGCGTAAGAAAAAAATCGAAACCTTTGTATCATTAAATTCTTTTTGGTTTTAGATACATAACAAGGTTAAGGATTAATTGATAGATCTAGTAAATATTTCTACTATATACCAGAAAGCTACGTATTGTAGCTAATAACCTACTTAAAAACTTTGCTTGCAATGCTTTAATGCAAATGGAAATCAAATAAGAATGTCACTGTGGTAATCAGTGAGTATAAAATCAAAGAGTAAATTGACAACCTTCTACATGTACTTAAACAAATGTTTTGAAAAGAAGAAATACGTTTATTAGATTGCTTCATGTAATAACAAACTAAAATGGTTATAAAGACGCCTTACTTTCGACATTTTCCATTTCAATGTTACTGTGATATTAGAATATATTTGTTTGTGGTCAATTATTATATTCTTGTTTATTTGTTTTTACGTAACTTAAAAACAGTTTTAAACTGTAGGGTGAGTATTATCCTGTTTGATTTTGTGTTGTTAAAAATAATTATATTAAATTAAATCGTGTATAACGTTGTGTCCGAAAGTTTACAGTTAAAGATTAGAGAGATAATATGCATTTTTGACAAATGAGAGTCAATTGATATCTGCCAATTTGGTGTCGAACTAAGTAACATGGTTTTAATTATTCTTCTATTTTAATTTTAGCTCGTGCCGATGTTTTTTCTACCAAATTGCTCAAACCTTATTTTATAAATAATTAACACATTTGAAAGACTTAAAATTACATTATTCTCAGTTGTTCGCTGCGCTAGGTTGAGCTTACTAGGCCATTTTTTAAAGAAAAGATTGAGACATTGACCAAAAATGGTTTTTCGTTAGCACAAACGCGTTTTCTTTGAAAACGAAAAGCGCGAAACATGAAAGAACGATAGTGGTAATACGGCAATACGATTATGACAGTACGGCAGTAGCATTGAGACAATGCACCATCGTACTATCACCATTGCACTGTCGGACTGCTACCATCGTACTGTCGTACTATCACCATCTGTCTGTCGTACTGTCACCATCGTACTGTCACCATTGTACTGTCGGACTGCCAACATCGTACTGTCGTACTATCACCATCTGTCTGTCGAACTGTCATCATCGTACTGTCACCATTGTACTGTCGGACTGCTACCATCGTACTGTCGTACTATCACCATCGGTGTGTCGTACTGTCACAATCAAACTGTCACCATCGTACTGTTATGTTCTGCTTATTCCGTTCTCAGAGAAAACATGCCGGCCATAGGGGAACACCGTAGTTGAGAATAAAATAAAACAACTGCCTATAATAGAAAAAACATAAACAACTGTCTTTATCCTTTGTGTGTTAAATATACATTATAAAGGAATATTTACAGATATTTTCTAGTTAGTCACGTGGGTAACAGACTAAGCATTTGATCAAAACTATAAAAAATAAAAACAATTTTGTAAAATAGTTGAGTTATTTAAATTTTGACCCTAACATCCATAATCTTTACTTAAATAGGGTTAATATCGCTTTATGTTGCATTAACAATTCGTTCCGTTTGTTATTAAAAACGTTTAAGTGCGTTATATTGTTTCGATCTTATCGTCAAGGAATAGATGTAGATTGTTTTTGTTATGTTTTGTTTTAAATAATTTCATTGACATCAGTACAATAACATGTATACTGCATACTGAAATTAAAAAAATAGACATTTCTAAAATCCTACTAGTTTTTACTGGAAAAAGAGAAATTAGCAAAGTATTTTTATTTTCTTGACTTACCACGTTTCTTTACGATACCAACAGAGTAAATGAATAAACGAATTCATTTTTCCTGTATCAAATTGATAGTTCTCATTAGGGATTTTTTCAAACAGTTCTTTCTCATGACATTTATAAAATCAGTAATTGGATGGGAAATATGGCACATGTTTGTTTAGTTTATTTCCCGTTAATTGAGTTATTTTCATACAGACAAAACTCGACGCGTCAAATTAATAGCTAACTATGTTATATGCTTCAGAGAAAACATACCTTTGGAAAAAATCAGTGTTGCGTATTTATTTTTTAAAGAAAACATACAGACTTATATGAATAAAGTTTGAATAAATGAAACATGCCAAGATACAAGGAATTTTTTTTTAATGTCAGTACAATGTGTCTTAAAAGTTTTCAATAAAGGGATATTCAGGCAAAATAATGACAAAACTATCAAAATGATCTTATGTACTCAAATCACGCAAAAAATGACATTTCTTAAAGTTCCAACACGAAATTCTGTTTAAATTCTAAATATATTGGGTTTGAAGGGTAAATATATCTATTTTATTGAACAAAATTTAGACGCCAATAAAATCACCGAATAGTTTTAAAACATGTCATGTCACTTAAATAAACCATTGAAGTTACAATAAAAGATAATGTGGATATTGTAAGATTGAAACAACTCTAAGTCATTCATTTGACATGTTCTTAAACGTTTCCAGAGTTCACTGTGACAACTTTTGTGAAATCCTAGTGCTCTAACCTGACCCACGCGGGTCAAGTTAGGAAACCACCATTTTATTTTTTATACGAAGAAAAGTTTTGTTCTTTTGACTGTCCAATGCATTCACTTTTGGGGCATTAACACAATAATGAATGAAAAACTCCAAAACTAAGAAATGAAAAATTTGCCTGTGTCTCCCTATAAGGCATTGATCCTTTTTAAACAATGCCAAATATTTAAATCTCTGCTTAACATGTTACTAGATCAAGTACTTGAGCTAAAGATAGTAATGGACAGTTTTAGTTTGATTGTACGCAACATATGGCAAATTTTGCGATGGTTAAATACAGTAACAAATATAAAAGTCGCTAGTAAATTGCTAATTCATGCCCCAGACGATTGTATTAGTATCTTATAGAAATATTTTTACATAATGACTAAGACAATATTTTAAAAAGAGTAAATCTGATATTGACATTATACAAATACTTTTTGTCTAGCAATTTATGTTCCTTCAGAAATAACTTTTATACGATTCAGTGTCTATAGTAATATTTAAATTACGGGAATTTTTTACATCGTTTAAATAATTCGAGTGCAATATATGTGACAGTGATTTATTGAAAGGAAATTTATTGTATGGTATGTTCAATATTTTTAGGTATTCTATTACAAAGATAAAGAATGCTATGCCTTTTTTTGGTTTTTAGTTATTTTAATATACTACAGTCTAACTTGCCCATGCGACCACGTGTATTAAGCGACTTTTGTCTTAAACGACCACTTTAAATCCCCCCCGATCATTTTCTCTCTATATCTTTAATGTATTAAGCGACTTTTGCTCAACGCGACCAGCGACCGCTAATTAGTCACGTAATTGACATCAATCTTTTCATTAAATGACCACTTTAACCTGTCAAGTAATTGTGTTTTTAGAGAACGCCACCTCGTTATGTCACAAGTGTCGGCAATCAAAACACAACAATAAACGTGTGAAAAACTCTATTTCCCATACCGTTTTAGCGTACGCAAATGAAGTTAAGTATACGCGTGACGTGTATTATCCAATAATATCGGATAAACAATGCAACGCTCCGCCCATACTGAGATGGTGTATACGCTTCGCTTGTTGACATTTAGACTGCATTGAATTGACCTTGAACTTGATCAGCCATTAAATTAATTGTAACAAATACATGTAGTTTGTTTACTTTAAATGAAAAAATGCACAACAGAAAACATATTCACTAATAGGGTTTTCGTGTTGGAGACAAGGAAAAACAACGGAGAAGTTAAAAAATTCTGGAAAAAATGTCAAACATGTACGTAATGGATCAAAACTTTTTTGTCAATAAATATCAGAACGTTATTTTTACATTTGCATCCGTTTAGATTATCGGAGCGTACTTATTATTCAACATTTATATAAAAATGAAGTTGAAAAATCAATCCCATCGAATAAAAAAGATGTCATTTATAAATTTTGACTTTTATATCATGCTGACTGTCTTAAGAGACCGTTTCATTAAGCGACCGTTTTTGGTGTTTCCCTTGCCCGGTCGCTTAATACACGTTTGACTATATATAAATATTTAAGCTTGTAAGAAGTGAGTGTTTTTGATAAGGTTTAGATTTTAATACTGACGAAAGCTTGAATATATTTAAAACAATTATCGTTATAAATATATTTTTGTGATCAAAGTTTTAGCTCGTAGATACATTACAGCCACATATTTTATGTTTCTGTAATAATATTTGGACGGTATTTTTCAAGTGCATTCTTTAAACCAAATGATAGCATAAAAATTGAACCTTAATTGAAACAAATGTCAGCAACAAAAGAATTTTAATGACTCAAATAGATAATTTTTCTATTTTGAACGGTTGAAGCTACACTTTGGGCATAAAATCTGAGTATGCAAATATTTAAGAAATATGGTTTTATTATTAACTTTGAGACAATAGTCATGGACAAAGCTTGGATGGATATAAGCTCAACTTAACTTGGGCAACATCTGATTTATAATACGGAGGTTGCTATTTTGATCCATTTGAGTCAAAATGTCGGTCGTATTGACACTTGGGCCTTTTTTTCGAGAACAGTTGTATTTCATCTTTGTTTAAGGGTGGGGTTGGGGGCAAATGAATGCAATGTCTACATGCACTTTTGCGCACTTCAAAATACGAAATCCATCTTAAATTGTCACCATATGAAATAAAGATCAAAGTTAATATGTTTTCGTTGTTTCCTTTTTCTTTTTAATAAAACATGCTACAGGTCCATTCTCCATCGCATATTGGTCTTTCTTCATTTTGCCTTGGAAAAAAAGGTTTTTTTCTAAACAATTTTAGTAACATTAATATTACAATTTTTATTTTATTTTTTTTGTTGAAAGAACAAACAACTCCGATTCTCTTAACAGAAATGCATGGTCATAAAAAGCATGATCTTCACAACAAGCATAAGCAATTTACATCATTTTTGGCGTCGTCGCCCTAATCATCAATATCATCATCATAAGCATTCTCACAAGCATCTTTATTAATGTCGCCCTCGTCAATATCCGAAAGATTTTCCTACTATCTACTATTTTCTATCTATCTACTACAGTACGCTCAGCGCGGCTTTTCCAAAACCCGCGTGACCCCGCGGATGAGGTTTACCGCGGACGAAAATTTGCTCAAATATTAAGAAAATTTTCACCACCGCGGACATAAATCGGCGGCTGAAACCGTTTCCCCCGCGGAACGCAGTAGAAAATTGCGGAGGAACGCGGCGGTCAAACACCGGTCAACGCGGTGGAAACCTTAAAAATTTTAAAAATTGATAACTGTTTTTAAACATCAGTATACGTACGTACTGTAACATGTACTGTACATATAACTATATGTAAAATTTGTTTGTTTGTTTTCTTTATTGTTGTAATAAAATTACATGTACAAATGCAGTGTATTTCTTGTTCTTCTTCTTGTTATTGTGTTGGGTAATGTATAATATGTATTCGACATCAAGATAAATCATTGTCGTCGCAATTTAATGGTAGTGAGAAACTTGAAGTCAAATAATGAAAAATTCGGCATATGACATTTATGAAAAAGATACTGCAACAATTTATATGCCATCTTTTGTTTCTTATTTAAAAATTTTGAAAACGTAATCCTCAACAATTTATTCAGGCAATATTCCAGGACGTCTCTTTCAATTGTCAGATGCGTTTTACTGTTTCTTTTTACTTGTATGTTGATCATAAAGTCTTAATTTTATTTGGAACATTAAAAGAAAGCGTTTATTTCACCAAAATATACATTAAATGATATTCTTGATTTATCTAATTACAGGTGTGAGCGTAATGTATATGTTTTGAAGTTTGTATCAACAGTTGAAGTTTATTTTCATTTTTGTTTTAGTAGTTTGTTTGTTTGTTCTGTTTTATTTTTGATAGATTTTTTGCAAAATTTTGTTAAACTTGACGCTATACTTTTTGTTATTTTATTATGAACAGTATGCATGTACATACATGTATATAAAGCAAACAAGCACATGGCAGTTATTTTCTAAGAACTTCCATCGACCGATTTTCAAGTTAAAAATATTTCATTTTAGTTTTATCTTAAGATATTATTGTTCATAGGAATAATTATATTTGTAGACAACATGTAGTTTTAAGTACATACAATTGAATATTAAAAACAACAACAAAAACAGGTACAGCTGTAATTATTTTTATTTCAAATTCCGTTCAAATAATTTAACGTATAATAACATTTAAGGGGACGATTGTGGTCAATTTTCAAGTCATTGTGTTAAAAAGATGACGTTAAAAATAATAAAACGTCTATTATTTTTGGAGGTTAATTTATACTGACCAACTGAACATGGCGTTCCCTGCGGGAAACGGGTGAGTGATTTTATCGGTGAATGAAGAACGGTCGTCAGAATTTTGTCCGCGGTGGAAACAACTGAACACCGGGGATCGCGGGGAAATTAGGCTTCTCATCGCGGACGAACCTCCGCGTTTGTCCGCGATAAAAAAAAATCGTCCGCGGTGGTATCGCGGAAAAAGCAAAACCCGCGGTGAGCGTACTGTATTTCTATATATCTATTTCCTACTTTTTTTCCTGAAATGAATTTTTTTAGGAGAATATTTTTACAAATATTTAAAAAATATTTAAAAGTGTTTTTACATATTTGAATTAAATTATCAAATCGTTCAGTCTTATTTGCTTCCAGTCCTGTTTTTGACATAAGCATTACTTATCGATAATTAGGTGATGTTGACGGTCTTCCGATATTTCGAGAAACAATAGGTTCAAGCAGTTTAATAAACTAAGTGATTCTAGACCTGTCTTTGACAAACGTATTACTAAACTTTAAATAGGTGATATAGATAATACAACAAAATTTCCGGAATAAGATAATTCATGGATGGCAATTAACTAGATGATTTGTCCTCGGATTAGATTGTATTCCATAAAGACACAGCAGAAAGCGGTACAATTGCTCAAATGCTGCGTAGGTCGTGACTCATAGCAATGCAAATGATGAATAAACAATTAAATAGGTAGTTAGTATTGATCATTCGAATAGGAAAGTAAGCCAGAGTATGGAGTTTTTCAAGGTTCTCTACAAGCGCGCTAGTTTGTGAAGTATATAGGCCTTTGGATTATGTTTATGTAATGATACTGTACTTTCTGAAACTTTTTTGTCAAATCTTAGTTTTTCTGTCCATTAATGTTTGCATTTCTAAATGACTAGAAATTATCTATGTGATATATTTTTGCCAAATGATGACTAATAAAAGAAAATGCATGAATATAATAGAAAATACCATTTATTAAATTATTTTCATTAATCACTGTCACATGTTGTGGAGGGTGTAAGCGGGAGAATATGCAGTTGTTTGCACATCATGTAATCAATTCACTGTCAAATGTTGAGGTCTACGTTACGGGTATGGGAGAGGAATTATATTTTTTTTGCATTCACCTCTATCGTTTAGGAAAAGCGTCTTATAAACCGAACTAAATCATTCTCAATTTTGCACTTTTTGGGCTTTTGTTAAGAATAACACTTTTTTAAGAAAAGATATGACATATATATATATATATATATATATATATATATATATATATATATATATATATATATATATATATATATATATATATATATAGAGAGAGAGAGGGCATTCGTCTGTTTGTGTGTAAGATGAAATTTTATTTCATCGAGTGGGCTTTAAAAACAGTATTCTCACGAGTGGAGTAGCCACGAGTGAGAATACTGTTTTTAAAGTTCACGAGATGAAATAAAAATACATCTTACACAACAAACAGAAAAAATTTCTTTTTATTTTATGCTTAAAAACAAGTTTAAACAAAAATTCCATCATTAAAACGTTAATATTAAAATCTGTTTCCCCCATTGAGAGCCCAATTTAGACGGAATTTCTCATTTAAAACAAGAAATCTTGAGCTGAAAAATAAGTCCGCCAATCAAGGTTAAATGACGGTGATATTTATTTATTTTATTAAAAAAATATAAATGATCGCTTGTTTTGATAATAAAAACAAACAATTCTTGTAGGAGAAAAAGTCCAACCATCCATCCATATTTTTGTTACTTACTGCGAATTTAAATGAGACCTTGCTTTGTAAAATATAAGCGGCAGCCATTTTTTAAATTGTGTATTTCATGGGAGGAAAATAATTTTGTAAGATTCAGAGGGATATAATTTAAATTTATTAGTCAACACCTTTTTAAAAGAAAGAACACTTATTTGAGGATTGTAACAGACAAAAAATTAATGTTGACAGAAGTGAAAACATTCAGAAAAGGAACTAGGAAAATGGAAAACTTGGAAGCTTGCTAAGGAACGCTGGGTTGTTTTACTTATTCTACGAGTGATGGCTGTCAATGCTTTTCATTTTTTTCATAAAGCATACGGAAGTTATTGCTCGTAGGGTACTTTAATATGCCCAAATGTCATCAAGGGCAGTTTTGCATGTGGAAGGAATGTATTTTTCAGACTGTAAAAACGAAACAAAAAAATTTAGAGACGAAGTTTGGTGATTGGAATTTGAATGAATAGAAGTAAGTTTTCTCTCTTTATTACTTTTGACATTTAAGTTATTTATATATTTCAGCTTTGCTATTTCTTTTAACAGCCTGACATTGTCAGAATTGTCAGTAAAAATAAAATTGAGGTACCACATGGAGAAAACATTAAACAAAGTAGTTTCGTCATTGAAAAAAGTGAATTTTATTTTGATAATTTTCACTGTGAAATTATCAAATATAATTTTCACGGATAAATCAGTAATCTACTGAAAAGCATAAAATAAATATATGTATATATATATATATATATATATATATATATATATATATATATATATATATATATATATATATATATATATATATATATATATATAATATATATATATATATATATATATATATATATATATATATATATATATATATTTATATATATATATAACATATATTGCGTATATAAGATGCATTATATGTAGAAAAACATAAGTGTATTTTTCTAACCATAAGGAGCTGTTGAACGTATGCATAGCGCATATTCTATTATTATCGTTTGCTTATTGCAAAAATATTGCATTGGAATAAAGTAACTGAAGCAAAAACTCATGTTATTAAGTATCGTTTAACGTCAATAAATGACGTGTTTTGATCGAAAAGCATAAATCAATGATGCTATATGTCAAAGAGGATATCAAATTTAAAAAGCGTTAATTACTGAATTCTGAAATTTATGTTGTTTTTTCTTAATAGTGTATTAGATTTTATATTAAAAATGATTCCCAGCACTTCACTTCAAAAACGACGTGGCGAATAACGTTTCACTGCATTGTAAGGGAAATATCAATATCATATCACATCCACCCTTCCCACATGAATCAGCTATATTATATGTTCAGTATATAGTATTGAAACTGGGATTAATTATTTCTTTTCTTTTCCGAAACAAAAATGAATAAATAAAAACAAGGAATTAAAACGTTCAGTCAAACGCCTTTGTAAATGTATTGCTGGATTCAATGCCATGATATTAACTTTTAATAAAGGATTGCTATTCTAAAGATAATTGTCAGCAAGGACAATATGCCGTTATATTAAAACAAATTAATTTCTTTTTATAAAACAAAGTCACAAACAATATGCATACAAACGATACAATAGGTAACAACTAAGTACATATAACAAGTGTTGACTATGTATTCAAATTTAGTGCCTATGCTGGCTTATAAAATATTAATTTTAAAATCTTAATTCCATAATGTCTGTTTTAATTCGGCATCGTATGTTACATGTTAGAGCGGATTGAGATTTAACAATTCAAACAAACGTGTAGTTTGTCAGAAATATCATTATCAGAAATAAATATATTAATATTAATATTATATTGACAGCCATGTTATATTTCTTATTATATTTTTAAAGTATTGTCTTTACAAACTTATGTATATTGTATTGAATTACTAGATATTTTAGCTGAATTACTTTAATTCAGAGTCTTCTGAGTGGAAATCTACGCTTGTAAATATTCGTATTAAGTTGTGTACGTCATCTATAGCAGACAAACGTTCTGTCATTCAAGTTTCAAGCACTCTAAACTATAGCTGATTTAGTTTGTGTATCAGGACAGACTGGTGTTTCTTTTTTAAAGTCAATCAGCAAACAAATTACTGTAGTAATATAGATATTTCATGATGACAAGCAAATATATAAAAACGAATTCGATTATCCCGACGTACTTAAATATCTCGTAGTACCTCGTTTTCTACAAACAGTATTATAAAGACAAGTAATTACCTTTGTTTGTCCGTACTTATCGTATAATCTGGACGGGAGAAAATGACAACAGTTACTATAAAGACTTTCTAGCATGAAAGTTTAAATGATGTATATCATTTATTGTTGAAGTTCTCTGTAAGTAGCTTACGATGTTTCATCAATGCTAAGTTGACTGAATGATTTGAGTGGATTTTGATGGAATATGGGCGTTATTCAATTATTAAACTTTATAATTTTAAGGATAAAAGCAAATATATGTGTATATATAATATAATAAATAATAACAAGTGACAATTAAATTAGGACTTCTAGCTTTTACAAGAATGAAGTCCCAATATGTAAGAACACTATTCCTTTGTATCTGCAACATTTTTGTACAAATGGCGTCAATATTCTTTATGTTTCTTTTTGAGAAAGTATTTTGTATATTGTACCGAAAACAAGGTAGTTAAAGAATAAGTGGTAATAAAGTGCAATTGTACAACACTAAATAGTTGAATGTAATAATTAGAAGAAAGTTAAGCTAAAATTAATCTAAACACAATTAAAATTTAAAAAAAGAAAACACATGTTTCTGGTTTGCGTTTTTTAATAATAATAGGAAAGTAGAAATCAGATAATTGTTTGATATAGAGGTACATGTCGTCCAACCTGTTGATAGAAAAAAAAATTGTTCTGGAATATAAAACGGAAGAAAGCCATCTTGGCGTCACAAGATATTCAATATTAGGTCTCACAGAAATAAAGAAATCAATAGGAGAATAAAAAACACTTTGACTAATTATTTCAAATATTCAAGTGTGTCAGGATGTATTTTATTGTTTGATTTAAACAGATTAAAAATTAATGGGCAAAAGATCTATACGTATAAACGACTAACGTCGGTTTAGCTGGAATGTAAATACGAACTATTTCAGTACTTATTTTCATTGTCATCTAATTGGCCTGACTGGTCTTGTTTGACACAATATCCATTTGTTACAATCGAGTTTATTTCTCATTTAATTTGACAGTTTCAGAACAAAATGACATAATCATAATAATATAAAAACATACGTTACCTCATGTACGTGTATATGTATGTATGCGCAGGAATATTGCGATATGTCCTAATAATTTGGATGCAAGAAAATATGACAGTAATGTCTGCGAATAATATTGCTTGATTGTTTGATATTCAAAAAACATAGCAGGTGAACGATCGTGTACATGAGATGATATGTTGAATTCGATGTAACAAGCGTTTCCCTGGATTGTCAGAATTATATGTATTGAATCATAAATTGTGGGAAAAAGCGTTTCAGCAATAAAGTAAAAGTATGCAAATTTTAAGAATAAAAGAAGAAAAAAATACACGGAAGTATTTTCATCATTTTTGTAATATACATTCAACACACCCAGAAAGATATTTATTAGAAAATGTTAATAAATTTTAAGAAATTGGTATATTTATTGACAAAAAAGCAAAACATTTCCTCTTAATAATGATGATAATCATCCTTTGTTTGTATTATTATAACAATTAAATGTCGACAAATGAACTTTTTATTTGTGTAACTTAAACCGCAACCGGTTATGTGGTTAAATATATCAGATAAGAGAACAGTGTGATAATAATTTGAAGTAGAACGCTTCTTCTAAGCTCTTTTATTCCTTATATTTGTTTTGTTATAATGACAAGACATTGTCTAGCCTGTCAGTTTATTATATATAAAAACATACTTATAGGTATAAGTGCGCAAGCTATACATTTTTATCGTACAATACATGATATAACACTGAAATTTATTGTTACAACCATCAAGCTATGTCTGCTTGAGATCTCAGTTTATGAGCTGTCAAGCTTGTGTATTATCTGAAACAGATTCTGTCCAAAACAATTTAGCAACTGTTTAAAACAAAAGAATCACATGCAAACAGTAAACTTGATTTATGTCTTTATATTATTAAACAGTTTTAATATCAAACTGCTTACTTTCAGTTCAAATGCCGCTAACTTTTTTATTTCTTGCAATAAATAGTAAAAAAACATGTTTGAAGTACATCTTTCATCAGTTAAGTACTGTCATGCGATACCAACCATCTTAGTTTATAGCCATCACAACCACTTTACATAATATTAGGGGTCATCTAGACACTGAAAGTTAGTTCGTACTCGTTATGTCAATTCTTACAATTTGTGCAGCTCTTACAATCATTGCATCACAGATGCGTGTAATAAAATTGCTTCCCTTGTATTTGTGTTTGATCTTTTCATGAATAATATAACATAATTGTTTGACTAGACATCTATTTAGAACATGCTTTCCCTTTCAAAAATGCAAAAAGCTAGCTCTGATCTCATCAATGCCAAACAATTACGAGCTACAGTAAACTCCGCTTATAACGAACTCATTGGGACATTCAAAATCTGTTCCTTATATCCGGAGTTCCTTGTAAGCATATAGCGAATTAGTTCCTTGTATCAGAAGTTTTTATAGCGAACAGTTTTACATATAACGAACTAATTCTTTCCATCGTCCTCCATTTAGAAGAGCATTTGATTAAGAAAAATAACTCTTGGGTTCGTCATTGTTGTCTCCCTTATATTGATTCAATGAAGAAAAAAAGAAATTATTTCATTTTTTTATTTAATTTTTATTTATAAATATATCTATAAGATAATTATATGATATGTACCATATATGCAATATTGTTATTTATTAACGATACAGTATCATGCACACAAATAATTACTTTGCTTTGAAGAAGTCGCTAATTTAGGTTGGGGAATGTTGACAACTCTTCAAGTTAAATTCAATATCCAATAAATTTTTAAACATGTGCATTAGACTCGAAATTTGACCTAATCTTGTGCAAACAATCAATAGCTTCATTTTTTGACACAACCGGCAGATCATATAAATAGATCTCGTCTTCGGGCGATTGACTGTCATCGTCATTATTTGTTTCTAATATATCCGCTACACTCGGCCAAGTTTTAATCTGTGCCGATGAAAACGAAAGTAGAAAATGCGTGATTTGTTTACGGATAGCCGATATTTTGGAGTTCGTTATAAAAGTGTAATTTTCTGTACTTTTTATAGCATTGGGACTAAAAAATGAGTTCCTTATAAGCGATAATTCCTTATAACCGTGTTCGCTGTAACCGTAATTTTTTACATTAAATTAAGAAGGGCAAAATTCGGGCCAAAAAATTTTGTTCCTTATAACCGGAAGTTCGCTATAACCGTGTTCGCTATATGTGAAGTTTACTGTATTTGAATTTTCTTCTTGTAATGTAACATTGAAGCCAGGAAAGAACTAATGGATGTATCAGTACATGACAGTTTTAAAATAATTTGATAAGTCTGTATATAATCTGTATAGTTATAACATGTTGATATCAAAAGTACACATCCTTGAAAACATTGAATACCAATTTTCCATCTCATTAACTTCCCAAACATGAACTTTTAAAGTGTTATGAGTGATACCAAATCACGTTAGTTCTGACATCAAACATTTTATTACTTTACAAAAGGCAAAATCATTATTCAAATAACAAAAATTGACACCATGTGTAATTAAAACATACCTTATTGTTCTAATGTAAATTTTATTGTTGGGCATACACGCCATTGTGTGCACAAGCCAAAGGAAACAAAGCGAATATTTGTAATTAAACTCTAAAATGTGTTTCCTAGTCCGTACGATAAAGAAATACAGTTTGTTATATTTAATCAGATTTGCCTGGAAATTTAACCTATTCCTCATTATAAGGAATATATATGTCACTACAACAAACATTGCCAATTGCTCTTTTCAGTGGTAATTTTTACATTTCTCGATCAGTAAAACAAGGAATTTGCTGTATGATGTTTAAGGTATAAGTCTTTCTACCAACAATACACTTTGTCATTCAAAATAAACAACAATTGACACAAAGGGAGTACAGAATAAACAGGAAGTATTAACATCTGTGGAACAGACTCTTTTTCAGAAAATCAATGGTCAGATTAACGAGGAGGAACAAGCCCTATATGTCATTTGAGTTGATATACTTCAGCACTTAACTGAAGGAAGCTATAATGAGTAAACTATCTCAGGCGATTAAATAATTGAATAGATTGACAAACGTAGAATCTTATTATAATTTTTGAACAATTAAGCAACTAAGTAATTGACTGAATTTTTTTTCAATTTTCACAGATGCATGTCTGTGCAACTTAACTTCTGGGATAGGGAGTTCTGCAGCTTATATAGTATGGTTTATAGACACTTCTGGAAATGTTTGTCCAGATTCCTGGCATACCAACAAAATAGAAAAGCTAGCACAATCATCAACTGCTCCCGAAGCACTTAACTTACAAGGTTGACATGAACGTAGATATTATAACAGACAAATGATATACCGCTCTAAGGATATCCAGTCACGCAATACATTGTGTCGACAATAGAAGCGCAATGAAAGCTGCGTATTCAACCAAGTTAGTTGATATAGATTTTAATACCCATAAAATGTATAAACATATACTTTGAAAGAAGGTACAGTTTGCGATTCTGTTGGACTACTGTTGCAGTTGTATCGTACATTGAAACTATATTATGGAGAGTGTTATTTTGTGATGAACGACACATTGATTTACATGGGTGCATGTGTGAGAGTTCTTTTATTTTTCTTCAAAAAAAAAAAAAAAAAAAAAACATGAAAAAAACAACAAAAAACACCCAACATATTGTATGGCTGAAACAATTTAAGTTATTATAGAAAACTTGTTTTTAAATGTGTTAAGGATTGCAGGATAAATGTACTTTAGTTGTGATACTCTTAGATATCAAATTAATTCGTTAAAAAGGAGTACAATAATCACAAATAACGTCGTCATTAATTAGATTGCTTTACCATGCCATAAAGTCGTTTATCTTATGGATTTTTATAGAGTATTTTAGAGCACGAATTATATTGTATTTTTTTTCTTTTAAAACGTATATCAATAAACAGAACACATTTAGTGAGGCAGCATGAGCGATTGGTTAAAGCTTCGGACTAGTAATCTAATGATCGCCAGCAGCATGAGTTCAAACCCAGACAGGGGCAAGTCGTTGTTTCCTTGAGCAAAATATTTTACATTCATTGCTCATTGGTTGCAGGAACGGATTTGAAATTGAGCTTTTATAAGC
The DNA here is from genome assembly GCF_026571515.1 of Ruditapes philippinarum. NCBI lineage: Eukaryota > Metazoa > Mollusca > Bivalvia > Venerida > Veneridae > Ruditapes > Ruditapes philippinarum. The sequence goes on from NW_026861501.1 coordinate 105,598, forward strand.
TAATAGCTTCCTGCACAATCAAACTAAAATAAATTTTGTATAAACCAAACAGAGAACACATGTATTTGTAAAGGGGCTTTTATACATTTACAATATAATTTGATCAGAAAACTGTCAACATTTTCAAGCTAAAACATAAAAATACAACTATTGAGGATTTATATTAAACTATAGACTTGAAAGATAGAAAAAAATACTTCGACAGTGTTATTGTCTTCGCGGCATACGACTTACATCACTGATCAACAGGTAACAAAGTCCTTGACTAAACATTTTAGAAATATTGATTTGAAATATAATAATATTAAGATTCTTATAACTATAATAGCATTTCTTTAGTTCAGATTTAATTGCACATCCTTAATGTTAGTTTTCTTCTTCAGAATTAAAAACTACACAATGTGGAAATATGGTTACAACTTTATACGGTCGTCAGTCAATATGGTACCCGGAACATTGTAAAGTATTGTACTGCATTCAAATATCGGAATAATTTCTTAATTTTATTTTAATTTTTTTAACTTATGCCATATATATCATTCCTCATTTGAATAATGCATGACGGTTATCTGGTACATTTTAGAATAATCTTTGTGATTTCTTATTTCTTCTTTCTATAATGTCAGATATGCATATACTCGATTGTTGTAATTGATTAAACACCAACAAAAGCACTTTAGGTGACAAGGCTACGACCTGGGCGAGACGATTTGTATCAATGGAATATGTCAATTTGTATTAAACTATTTTGTCTGCTGCCTAAGTCAGTGGAAAAAAGACAATTTGCATCTCATGGAAACAACCCGAAAAAAAAAGATAGATATGGAATTAAACAATATCTTATTAATTTGAACACGTTTCTATATGATATCGGCAAAATGAATTAATGAACGAATGAATGAATGAATGAATTGATGAATGAATGAATGAATGTATGAATGAATGATTGATTGAATGAATGATTGAATGAATGAATGAATGAAAGAAAGAAAAATAATGGAAAATACAAACTTGAGTGATGGAGACAGTTTTGATAACAAATATCAAATAGTTGACAATGATATTTTACTGGTAAAAATAAAGATAAAACATTATTAGTAATAAAAATTTCTCGGGCAAAACGATTCAGATAAAATAAAAGTTATGTTATATTGAGGTTATTTGACATTTTTCAGATTGTGTCTGGAAATGCTAAATATCAAATAAAAAAATGTATGTCACAAAAGAAAACCTGAAAGGTCATAAGCGGTAGATGTTATAAATTACACGATTTTCGTTTTAATTTCGCAAATATTTTAAATTTAAGAGTAAAAAGTTTTAACAGTGAACACTATCAACAGCAACGAATAAGTGCTTATTTTTTCATGTGTTCAATGAAATAAGTCAATACGAAATTTTGCAGACTGCTTTAAGATAATTTTTATACCTAGAGGGTGTGTCAATATGTAATGCAACACGGTCAATAAATTGAATATAGCAAATATCCTTTCTATGTGTTTATTTTAAGCTTCAAAATAATCTAATGTCGCCCTATAGAAATACAACATTTCAGATGCGTAATCCGTTTTATTTTTAATTTAGTCATCCTTAGATATAATTTTCAATAACTGAATGATGACAGACCCGGGTTCATTTCTATTTTTGTAGTGATGACCTGCAATCTTTTTTTTATTTCAGAAAAGGAGAGGTCCAAGGGTGCCAAGTCTGGACAATGAGGTGAATGTTGGACAGATTCACTAGTGTTTCTTTTCGAAATAAAAATGATAACAGCAGCTCCTTTATGTGCTTTATGTCTTTTGTATAGAATTGTGAATCTTTTTCTCTTCATCATTTTCATGACGTTGTTTTCAAAAGATGTACTTTGATTATAAGGTAAACGGAAATATTTATATTTGATTGTGCCTTATAGTTAGTACAAAATCAGACAGAAAATAAATATTATTATTGTTATATTGACTAACTTGTCCTATAACAATTAGAGGTATATGACGGTTGTAAAATTGTAAATAAATTTGTTCATGCTAGTAAGAATCATTTGAGGAGATTGGATTCCTCCTATTACCAAACGTAACGTAAAAAAAACGCACAACAAGAACGTTCAAATCGTACTAGCTATTTGTGAAAATGATTAACTGTTCCCAAAAAAAATGATAATACAATCAAACAATAAAGCTTTCACTATAAACATGTTTATATGGTACTTTACCTATATTTAGCAATCGAATGAATAAATGTATTCAATGTAGTCGGATGTTTTAATCGGGAGTTAAGAAATGTTGATTTCATTAAATAAGTATTTGTCTCGACGATCGAAATAATTCTCTAAACATGATGGGATAGGAAACTCGACGTAAGATTGGCTGGTAATAAATTGGGTTTTTTAACACTGTCAAAACTCGTCATTTGGAACTGATAACTGATACGGTAATAATAAGATATTTTAGGAGAATTATATATAGTTAACTTTATATTGTACGCTCATATTTCATGTAAAATACTCTCGAGAGAATATTTAACTGGCTTGGTAAGGACAGATTGTCAATATTGTTATCATATGAAAAATGTTGTTGTAACCACGAACCTCTGTGCCACCGACTTGAAAGCTTTATATTTAAATATTAATCATAGCATGTAAAACATATTAGTGATAATGTCATATTACATTCAGACAATCATGATAAATCGTAGAGTTTTATTGTCGCTTTTAACAGAAATATTAAAAATCTGGAAACAAAGTGATCCCTCGGAAGCATTAATCACAATAAAATTGCAAGAGAATTGCAGACTCGGTTTGGTTAAGTCTGAACATGAGATAATGGGATAATGAAAATGTACAACATCCCTTACGCCCCTAGCACTAGCTTGAGCGGTACTCAATTCTCAACACTAAATAGTGCTGGCATCAATAATCCCGAAGGACCAGAGAAATAAAACAATACTGTTAAGTCATATATATATATATATATATATATATATATATATATATATATATATATATATATATATATATATATATATATATATATATATATATATATATATATATATATATGTATGTATGTATATTTCCTATACAGACTGAATGTATTTTTGTTCGATTGTGTAGGAAGATTTAAGCTTATAAAAATACTTTCGAATCTTTTTCTGGAAACAACCAGTACTCAGCAATAAGTGTATAAGTTCTTGCTGAAGGAAACAACGACTTGCCTCAGATGTGGTTTTCATTTTTCAATTTTGTTGTGTTGGACTTTCTTTAGGGATTCTGTTTTTTTCTATTTTTATTGTCACATCCGTGTTATTTGTGTCGTGTGGCGGCTGTAAAAGTCTCCCCGTACATTTAATCAATGAAGTTACATTTTCGATCCTTGAAGATCGTTCAGCACGGCATTATTGTTGTGTAAACATGTTATGTGGTACTTTTAGTTTCTTCTATTTGGCCATTTTCAACTTGGGTGGTTCCAGTATTTCTACTCGAATACTGTATAATCACCTTTATATGTTACCTGCTTTTTAAATTTGTCTTTTGACATCTTATCTGTGATATGCAGGCTTCATAACCTCTGATCCCCTTTCAAAATTCCATTTTAATTTCCGCCCATTGTTATCTCGTTTAGGGCACACGCTTTCTATATCTTGGGGACCATACGCCGTTTTTCATGGAATGGCACGTAAGTGTCACATTGAATGTTCCATGATAACCGCCGTATGAACACATCTGCGGATGTTTCTTAATTCAAAATGTTACTATTTCATGGTTAAATGTTGAATTCTGCTTAAGCCGGTGCTAGGGGTCGTGGACGGTAACTTGCACTTTCCAGTATCGTCCATGAACAGGCTCAATCAAACCGAGCCTGCAACATTTTCAATTTTGCCGTGTTGGGCTTTCTTTAGGGATTCTGTATTTATCTATTTTGTGTACACTATACACACATTGACCATTCAACGAGCTTTACGATGAAAACAACTCTGAGATAATTGATAAAACGATTTTTTGCACCGTCATCGGCGTATCAAGGAAACACCGATCATGAAAGTTAGTCTAACTGATCCATCAGCCAATCATTAAGTGAAAGAAAACATGCTGCTTTTTGGTTTGTCTCTTTTTTCATAAAACTTACATTTGCGAAAGGTTTTATTTATTTTTCTTTCAATTTTGAGTCATATCAAACCAGATGACATCATATAATGATGAGTGTTTTTTATAACTTGGTTATTGATACGAATTTGAATATATATTCGAAATAACCATCATCGTGTTTGCGTGATAAATGATATTTCACTGGGGAATATTAAAGCCAGCCATTCCTGTATAAATTCCCTCTTTCTATCGACATTGATTCTAAGATGTTTTGTGAAAGTAATAAATATTAATGATTCATTGCGTCTGAAATATTTGAGTTTCAGTGACAATGTCATCTTAGGTGATGTCATTTGCATTCATGCTTTCTTCTGTTCAATTGCTAATATTTATGGGCTAAAAGTTGAAGGCTATGCTAACTCTTACACAATTTAGTATAAAATATAGTGGAATACGTGAATCCATGTTAAGACAAATATATATGTTTTATTACATTCGCAAACGTTGTATCTGTAGATGACAGTAGAGTTGAAATGAAAATAGAAAAAAACAAAAACAAAAAAACAAAAACCATGAAAACAGTCGAATACACTTACAAGTATACAACTCCTACTACTTTTCACCACGAGCTTTGAACTACACTATTTACCGATGTATCATAATAAAGAGCCGTGGCGCATACATTTTGTGTTTTTCGAACATTTTGTGACACAATTATTACCGTTTTATTGCTTCATATATATCATATGTAGAAAATATGTAGTCCTCTTCTTTGATTTTAGAAAATGCAGCTTTTCATTGCATATTTAAGAAATTAAAATTTCATAATTTCCCATAAATGTTCGGATTACAAAATGATGACAATTGACAATATGCACAAGTACACGTGATTACAGCTTCTTTGAAACATAACTTAGGAAAATTTGGTTTCGTCGCATTGGGTTTTTTTGTGTTATTGCATATATTGTATTTAGTGAAAAGACAATGAGTATATTGAATTTGTTAGATAACGCAAATGATTATTGAATTTTATTTTCAATTTGTTGCAAAAGAACGAGATATCATTAGTCGAAAACAGTCTGTCTCCAGTGTATTATGCCAGGCTATTTAAGTGTTACTAACGGAGAAATGCAAATATGCAATTATTATACAAACTATACGGTCATTTTATTTGATCATACAAGGAATATCCGAGTCTATGGACCTGGCTCATGTAACATTCAAAATTGTCGTAAAAATACTCTCTTATTATTTCTAAATGTTAAAAAAGAAGTGTTCATTTCTCTTTTCGTGGTTTGACACAGTTTCGGCTCGACTTTAATTGCAGCACAAGTTTGTATCCCTTTTAGATGTTCGCTAGTTATAAGGAGAAACGCCTTTTTCATTTCCAACGTTGAATTTTGAAAGCTTATTACGCCTTTTACATTTCCGTTGTTGTGTTTTGACATATGTTTATGTTTAAATGTTCATTAGATATAAAGCTGCCTTTTTACATTTTCATCATGGTATTTTGATCATTCTATTTTGACAATAAGAAAGACAGAAAAGAAAGAAAGAAAAAAATAAAGACAGATAGAAAGGAAGAAAGAAAAAAGAAAGAATGTAAGTATAAAAAGCAGAAAAAATACTGTAGTTACATTTATGAATAATTATTTAATTTAACTTTATTTTTGATTTGTCGGCTAGTATCCTCATATTGATTAGTTTCTGACATTAGAGTGTTAAATTTAGCGAAAAGAATTTTGATATTTGTTAATATGAATATAAAATATAGTCGGGAACAATGCCACATTGTTACAGCGTCTGAATCAATTGCAAGAATGGGATATTGATATTATGTTCACTTATATGAACACATGTTTTGAGTGACTGAAATATCCAAAAACAGAACGATTAAAAAAATACAAACAAGTTCTTATGTTATCTGGTTTATCTCTGTCCTGACAACTATTTACACATTTTAATTTGAAATGTTTGTCTTCAAAGTAAATACGTTATCAGCAGTAAATAGTCTGCATAACATGTTTTTGTTTTAGTTTACCATTTTATTTCCCGGAATACTTTAACTTAATACTCATGTGTTCTCTTTCTTGTCTTATCAAATGTCACGTGAAACATTAAGCACTGTTCAGCTGCGATTAAGCGCCGCTAATCCTTTGTTATGCTTGTTTCCCATGAAGTGATTCAATCTATGGCGGCTGAAAACAGATTGCATTAACGATGTGTTGTAAATGTGCTATTTAAAGAACTTACAATTTAGATTAGCATTTAGCGAAAATTTTGCAGATTCAACACAAGAGCTTAGTAATGCAACTGTTAAAATGAAGTTTATTGTTCTTAAATGTGCACTTTTTACATAAGTAGTTACAATATTATTAAAAACAAAAAAGTATATCATTTGGATATTTTATAAAGTAGTGCTTGAAAAAAGTTGATAAATGTCATAGCGATTTAGTATGTACATTTATATTATGAATAGAAATATTTTATTTTTGGACATTTTTTGTGTTGGCTCTATAATTATATTGTTTACATAGGATCATGTATTTAACACTTGTAACCTAATCCATATTCAAATCGTTCGAGGTTTATCTGATAAAAATCCTATCAAATACTGTGTCAAAAATGTTGCAAAAAGTATATTCATTTGTATTATTGACTTCCATACAAAATACTTATTTACTATAATCAAACTGCTACAGCCGAGGCTAATGGCGTGGACGGTAATATGAACTTTTAATTTAGGTCCATGAACTGGCTCGATCAATCCGAGCCTGTCACGTTTTCTATTTTTGTCGCTTTGTGCATTCTTTGGGGATTCTTTATTGATCGTTATTTAAGCAACATCACTTGAATATTGCAGAATATGTTTGTTTGAGTCTGTAAATAAGGGATCATGAAAACGTTTACATAGCTCACGTAAATGGAAATATTGAGTTCAGAAGCTTCACATGTAAAACACTTTTTTTGAATGTTGTTTGCATTATTTAAGAAAATAAGAAAAGCAGCCATTCAATTTCAATTCAACATAAACATAATCATAATCCAAATATAATTATAACATTTAAATGAAGCTTGTTAACCTGTTGTGATTCCATAAAAACGTGTATAACATTATGTTTATGTAAAACTATAAAACTATAGTTATATGTGCATGTATAAAGCTTAAGTTACTCGTTAACAAAACAATCTCTACTTTCATATATTTTGAAACAATGTGCTTACATTAAATGTTCTATCAAACTTGAAACATCGCATTGTTTTTTATATCTTGTATATAGAATTCTTGCCGCCCATCTGCATATTGCAATCACAACTGCTTCCTAATAGTTGTCCTTACACTTTATCACATATCACCTTACCAGCGGCTACAATTATCTAAACATAGCTATATTCTAAAAATTTATGATTGACTGATACACTAACCAGGACAATAATGTTGTGCAATACAAACATTTGCATTTATTGAACGTCATATTAACGATCGATGTGATATATTATGATGCCTGCAGACATGTTAAATGAATTATATATTCAAGAGGCGTTTGATGAAATTGCTGTCTAAAACAAAATATATGTTAATATGATAATATGCTTCAACAGATAAGGCATTTAATTTGCTGTGTAGAATTGTTTTGAAATCATATTGACTTTTCTACCTCGTGCATTATTTTTTCTAGAACATGCATTTAAACGCGAGGTTTAAATATTCAAGAAACAAATAAAATTCCCATCCCTACTAGTAGAAGAAGACCTCATGTGCCATATGTGCATTATTTCAGGCAGGAGTGGGCAGAGAAAAACCAGCGGAGTTCTGTCATTTAGCTGTAAGCTTCCTCACTTGGATGTATCCATAGTTCCTGTCGTGATTCAAAACCGCAGGGGTGAGGGGCAAGTGGTTTAGAGTAAACGACCTTAATCACCCGGCGACTGTCTACTCCAGCAGTTTATTGTAATATTGACTGTATTGATATTTTAAGAGGTACATTGACTGTATAAAAGCTTGAACTTGTGCAAAATAGGTCTACCCTACGGTGAGAATAATCACAGCTACTGTTATCAATAACAGTATACTGAATAAATTGATTAAGTTACGTTTGTTATATTGACAAATTTTGTGAGCTTTTTATGATTTCGTCCGGGAATACACTTCTACTTCCGTTGACGTTGTACACATACATATAAATATACATTAGTACATAAAATGACAACACAGCGACACAATAACATACAAGATTGTCCCATATTTGAAATAGACCAAATATTAGCATTAGTTTCAATTTTAAATCTTCTTGAAATTTGTTTTCCTCACTGTCAAACTCTTGGCGCACATATGTTGTCAACTCCTTTATGTGCAGTCGCATTGTCATGCAAAAATACAGGTGTTTTTCAATTTTCTTAACTTTAATATAATAATTCATTGATGAGACAGAACGGCCTGAAGAAATTCTTTTTTTCGCGATGCGGCCCTTTTTATATAAGTTTAGATAAACAGTGCGAAATACTTATTTTATACATTTTTATAGATAAAATTACATTAAAATGCCAGTTAATATCATTGCCAACACACTCGTTGGGAAGTTCAGTTTTATAAAACATATTAAAGGAAATTTTATTTCGCCATTGAATAAATCATGTGCAAATGTCTACTCTCCTGCTAAGTCTATGGAACATCTTTTTCTGTCCTACATTTTAAATAACGTTTTTGTTTTTACAAGACCTACAGACCTACCCTGATGTTTATGTCAAACAGAAATGTCTATATTTGATTGTGCATAGCAGTGAGTACAGATACAAAACAATTATTTCAATTATGAAGTTCTTGTCAGATTACAATAGGGCGCATATGTCAGGTTTTATACACAGATATTGTTATGCTAGTAGGAATCAATTGAGGAGACTTGATACTTCCTATTCCCGTTCAAATAGTACTTACTTGTGAAATCAATTGATTTTTCCGAATAAAAAGAAGGGATATATGCAATCAAAAATATATTGATGAATAAAGAGCATGTTTGTTATATAAAAATACATTAAACGATCGAATGAATGAATGTATGTCCCTGCCATCGGATGTTATCACCAGAAACTTTGAAATGTTGATTTCATTAATTAAAACCAGCATTTTTCTCGACTATCGAAATGAATTTAAACATGATGGGATTGAAAACTTAACTCAAGATTGACTAAATGGTGTTCTTTTCACACAGTGTTGAACTGATAGATTTATAATAAGATTTCTTTAGAGGAAAACGTATATAGTTAAAACTGCATACTTCGTGCGTTCATATTTCACGTGAAAATACTTTCGAGACAATCTTTAGCTTGACATGCTTATCATGATTGTTAGTCTAACTGAACCATGAACCCATCAACATTAAAAGTCTGGTAACTGACATAAAAAAGATGTCGTTGTGTTGTTTGTGTGTTCTTTAACATAACACTAAAAAAATTTTTTTACAGTATTTCCTTTAAATTGTGAGTCATAACATACCAGCTGACATAAAATCATAATGATTTTTTATTTTTATTTTTAGTTATGGATACAAATTTGAAAATATATTCGAAACAACCATCACCATGTTTGCATGATAACTGATATTTCACAAGATAATATTAAAGCCAGTCGTTCCTGTATAAATACTTTCTTTCAATCGTACTTGATTCTCAGATGTTTTGTGAAAGTAATAAATATTAAAGATTTATTGCAACTTGAAATATTGGCAATGTGATTTTAAATGATAAGTTATGCCATTTGCATCTATGCTTCTGTTCAATTGGTAATATGTATAGGCAAATAGTTGAAGGCTGCGCTAAGCCTTATCAATTTGAATATATATTAATACAGTCGAAGACATGAATACATGTTGATAAAAACAAATAATTTGAATAACAATAAGCAAATGCTGTATCTGTGGAGACACAATTAACTAAGTGTAGGTAGTCGGGGTTGATAGGTTGATATGGGGCGTTCGTAAACTGCCAATGTCTTCAACTCCCCAACATTTCATAAGCAATTTTGACCAGAATTGTACAGACGTATTGTCGCCAAGAGCCTTTGTTGCCCATATTGTCGGTGTTTTGTAATTCAAGCGGAAAGCGGAATTACGGTCCTTCGATTAAAATTAATACTGACAGAGAAATACACTTCCGTCCCTAACCCCTAGTACATTTGTCAAGCGATTATGAAAACTGTTAAGTGTCCTGGTAGATTATGTCCTCCTGGTTTTATAATTCGAACAGTTTTAGGGAAATTATTTTTTTAAAGTTTAAAAACAGGGAACCACAATGATGTTAATAGTTCTTTCTTAATGAATGATGTTATTTTGGATGACATTTTCATTGTGTTTTAACATATTTTTTCTCACAAACTTATTTTGTTGTTTTTCTGTTTTTTTTCTCCCATTTTTTGGCACCTTTTTGGCTCGGCTTTAATTGCGACAGGGGTAAAGCACGCATATGTTAAATAAATGTTTTAATTTTCATAAGATATAACGCTTAACGCCATTTTACATTTCGTCGTTGTGTTTTGACATATGTTTCTGTTTTAATGTTCATTAGATATAACACTTAACGTCTATTTACATATTTATCATTGCATTTTGATCAATGTATTCCGACATTATGACAAAAAAGAAAGGAAGAAAGAAAAGGAAAGTAAGACAAATGAATGAAAAAAATAAATAAAGAAAGAAAGAAATAATGTAGAAAGATACTGTTGTTACGTAATGTTTATTTAATGTAGCTTTATTTCTGATTGGTCGTCTAGTATCCCTATATCTTGTAAAGCCATACACGATTAGTTTCTAATAGTAGAGTGTTAAATTTAGCGCAAAACATTTTGACATTTGTTCATATGAATATAAAATAGAGACGGGGACAATGCCACATTGTTACCGCGTCTGGAGCCATCATAAGAATTGAATATTGATATTCTGTTCATTTATATGAACACACAGCTAAAATATCCAAACACAGAACGATTAAAAAAATACAAGCAAGTCCTTATGAAGTTATGTTACCTGGTTTTTCTCTGTACTGAAAATGTGACTATTTACAGATTTAATTTGAAATATTTGTCACCAAAGTAAATGCGAAACGTTTTCAGCAGTAAATAGTCTGCATAACATGTTTTTCGTTTTAGTTTACCATTTTATTTCGCTAAATATTCTTACATAATACTCATTTATTCTCTTTCTTGTCTTATCAAATGTCATGTTAAAACATTAAGCACTGTTCAGCTGCGATTTAGCACCGCTTATCCTTTGATATGCTTGTTTTCCATGAAGTGATTCAATCTATGGCGGCTGAAAGCAGATTGGCATAAACGATGTGGTGTCAATGTACTATTTTATGTACTTGTAAAATTAAGATTAGAATTTAACGGAACTTTTGCAGATTCAACAGAAGAGCTTGGTAATGCAACAATAAAAATAAAGTTGATTTATCTGAAATGTGCACATTTTCCATGAGTAGTTATAATATTGTTTTAAACACAAGTAGTGTGTCATTTGGATATTTCATAAAATAGTGCTTGGAAAAAAAAGTTATATGCACATTTATATGATGAATAGAAATATTTTGTTTTTTAGAACCTTTTTGTGTGTTTGCTCTAAAATTATATAGTTTATATAGGATCATGTATTTAACAATTGCAACCTAATCCATGTTCAGTTATTACTTATTTAAGCAACATTACATGAAAATTGCAGACTCAGGTTAGTTGAGTCTGTAAATAAGCGATCATGAAAGTTTATCTTACTCAAGTAAATGGAAAGGTATTGAGTTCAGAACCTTCACAGGAGAGAAAATGTTTGCATGTTCTTTGCATTATTTAAGAAAATAAGAAAAGCAGCCATACAATTTCAACTCAACATTAAAATAACCATAATCCAAATGTAATTATAGCATTAAAATGAAGCTTGTAAAACTGTTGTGTTTTTATAAAAACTTGTATGATATTTTGTTTATGTAAACTATAAAACTATAGTTATATGTGATTGTATAAAACTTAAGTTATTCGTTAACGAAAAAGCCCTACTTTCATATATTTTAAAAGAATGTGCTTACAATATGCAATTATCAAACTTGAAATATCGCATTTTTTATATCTTGTATATATATAAAGTTTTTGCCTATCTGAATATTGCAATCACAACTGCTTCCTTATAGTTTTCCTTAAACTTTATCACATATCACCAAACCAGCAGCTACAATGATCTAAACATAGCTATATTCAAAAATTTTATGATTGACTTATACACTAACCAGAACAATAATGTTGTGCAATACAAAGATTTGCCTCTATTGAACGTCATATTAAAGATAGATGTGATATATTATGATGCCTACAGACATGTTTAATGAATAATATATTCAAGAGGCGTTTGATGAAACTGCTGTCTAAACCAAATATATATGTTAATATGATAATATGCTTCATCAAATAAGTCATTTACTTTGTTGTGTAGGATTGTTTTGAAATCATATTGATGTGTCTACCTCGTGCATTATTTTGTTTAGAACATATATTTTACACGCGAGGCTTAAATATCGATCTAATAAATAAAATTTCCATCTTTGCTGGTAGAAGGTGACTTCATGTGCCATGTGTGCATTATTGTAGGCAGGAGTGGGCATATAAGAACCAGTGGCGTTCCGTCATTTAGCTGCAAAGCTTCCTCACTTGGATGTATCCATAGTCCCTGTCGTGATTCAAACCCTCAGGGGTGAGGGGCAAGTAGTTTAGAGTAAACGCCTCCAGCACTGTATTGATATTTTAAGAGGTACTTTGACTGTATAAAAATTTGAACTTGCGCAAAATAAATCTACCCTACGATGAGAATGATTACAGGTACTGTAAATTACAGCTACTGTTATCAATAACAGTATACTGAATAAGTTGATTAAGTTACGTTTGTTAGATTGACAAATATTGTGAGCTTTTTATGATTTCCTCCGGGAATACACTTCTACTTCCGTTGACGATGTATACATACATATAAATACGAGGGACGGTCAGAAAATATCCGGACTTTTCATGCTCCTCTCTTTCCAAGTGCAGCTATATACACACATTATACATTCATTCGCAAATAACGTGGTCGGTTTATTTTCAATGATAGTTGTGTATACACAGTATTTTGCCCTCTGATATATGATAGGTGTTTCGTCTATCATGGACTCTTTGTTAAAGGAACAACGCTATGTAATAAAGTTTCTGGTTGCAGAAGGTGAAAAGCCCTGCCACATCTTTCAGAGGCTTAAAAACGATTTTCTGATAAATGTGTACCACGTTCAACCTTCTACAACTGAGTTTCTCAGTTTCGTGAAGGCAGAACAAGTGTTTGTGACAGGCCTAGTTTGCCTATATCAAACCGAGCCTGCAACATTTTCAATTTTGCCGTGTTGGGCGTTCTTTAGGGATTCTGTATTTATCTATTCTAGGACTGGGCGGCCAGCTGAGGCAGTGACCCCAACAATGGTAGCAATAGCTTTTGTCAACGAAAATCGCCGAGTAACTTTGGAGGAGGTAGCCAACAAGTTTAGCATCGGTAAGGCATCTGCCCACAAGATTTTACACGAACACCTAGGCATGAGCAAGGTAAGTGCCAGATGGGTGCCTAGACAGCTGTCCGCAGATCAAAAGGCAACCAGTATAATCAATGCAAAATAACATTTAAGTCGTTTTAATCGTGAAGGAGATAAGTTTTTGAACCGCATTATCACTGGAGATGAGATGTGGGTTCATTATTCCGAACCTGAGACAAAAGCTCAGTCAAAGCAGTGGAAACGAGCTGGTTCCCCACCTCCTAAAAAGTTTAAGCTGTCTCCTTCGGCTGGCAAAGTCATGCCTTTTTGCCTTTTGGGATTCACGAGGAATGATACTTACTCATTTCATGCCAAAAGGTCAAACTGTCACCGCCAAGTACTATTGTGAAGTAATTCTGAAAAATCTCAGAGAAAAGCTGAAGCAAATGCGTATCAGGTTAGCACAGAAAAATGTCCTACTTCTTCACGATAACGCCCCCTCCCATACCGCCGCAGCTACAGTGGTGGTTATCAACTCTTACAAATGGCAATTGTTGTCTCACACTCCTTATAGCCCAGTCCTCACTCCCTGTGCGTTTTATTTGTTTCCAGAACTGGAAAAATTGCTTGCTGGAAAGAAATATAAGACCAGGGCGGCTTTGATATCTGCTGTAACACAGTACCTAAAACATAGGTCTACGTCATGGTTCACAGCAGGAATACAAAAGCTCCCACGAAGATGGCAAAAGTGCGTAGACGTAGGTGGAGAATATTTTGAAAAAGAGTAGAAATATTTTTTTTTAATGTTGAATGGTTTTCGAGAACGAGTCAAAAGTCCGGATATTTTCTGACTTCACCTCGTATACATTAGTGCACAAAATGACAACAAAACGACACAAGAATATAAAACATTGTAATTCATCAACAACAATCGTCCAATTTTTGAAATAGACTAACTATTAGCATAAGCTTAAATGTTAAAGCTTCTTGAAGTTTGTTTTCCTCACTGTCAAACTCTTGGCGTACATATGTTGATAACTCCTTTATGTGCAGTGGAAATGCCATGCAATATACAGGGCATTCTTAAAAGTCAAAGGATGAACTTTCTTGAAGTGTTTTTCAATTTTCTTAACAGGTGAATTTTATAATAATTCATTGATGTGAAAGAACGGCCTGAAGAAACTCTTTTCTTTCCATTTCACAGACAAAGATATGTTTGTACTGATTGCTGAAAACGCTGCTGTAGGTGGTTATTTTTGTCTCAATACATACTTAAATATATAAATTTATTTTAATTTCTTTGTCGTGAGCTCATTTTTTTTTCGCGATGCGCCCTTAAATAAGTATAGGTTTTTGAAATACTTATTTTATACTTTTTTAAAGATAAAATTATATTAAAATGCCAGTTAATTTTATTAAAAAAAAACAACCGTTGGGAAGTTCAGTTTTATAAAACATATCAAAGGAAATTTTAACGCGCCACTGAACAAATCATGTGCAACTGTCTACACTCCTGCTAATTCTATTGAACATCTTTTTTCTGCCCTGCATTTTAAATTACTTTTTAGTTTTCACAAGACCTACCCTGATGCCTATGTAAAAGGGAAATGTCTATATTTGATTGTACATATACAAAACAGTTATGACAATTATAAAGTTTTTGTCAGATTACAATAGGGCGCTTATGTCTGGTTTTATTTTATTTTCATGCTAGTAGGAATCAATTGAGGAGACTGGATACTTCCTATTTCCGTCCCGTTCAAATAGTACTTACTTGTGAAATCAATTCATTGTTTCGAATAAAACGAAAGGATATATGCAATCAAACAATATATTGATGAATAACGAGCATGATTGTTATATAAAAACTACATTAAACGATCAAATGAATGAATGTATGTCCCTGCCGTCGAATGTTATCATCAGAAACATAGAAATGTTGATTTTATTAAACCAGCATTTGTCTCGACGATCGAAATGAATCTTAACATGATGAGATAGGAAACTTAACACAAGATTGACTAAATTAGGTTCTTTGCTCGCAGTGTTGAACTGATAGATTTATAATAAGATTTCTATAGTAGAAATCGTATATAGTTAAAATTGTGAGCTCATATTTCACGTTAAAATTCTTTCGAGACAATCTTTAGCTGGCATGAATAAGGACATATTGTCAATATTGTTGCACCCAATGATCTCTGTGCCAACTACTTGAAAGCTTTATTCTTATATAAATCATAGCATAGAAATCATGTTTTGAAATCCTACAGGCTAGGCTTCTACTTTGGCAATGTTAACAGTTTAATACAATTATTGATATTGCTATTTTTCATTTTTGTTCGGTAACATAGATAAGAAAAAAATAAAATTCCAATGTGTTGCAGATTATATTGTCATTTCTCTGTCCGACATTAAAACATAACAGCAATAGTTTGTAAACATATTTGATTATTTAATATAATCATTCTTTTTGTGACAATGCTTACTACACACGCGTACGAGTACATTGTTTTATATAACTTACTAGTATATTACCTTTTTTTTGTTACATGAAATGATGTATTTGGATCTTGAGATCGTCTGTATTAAATTGTAAGATATTTGTTCTGAACAACATGCATTTATATTGGGGTTACTTCAAACTATAATTTGATATATTTGATACTAGATACTATCAACGTATTTATTTATTGTATTGCATACCTTCCATTGCAGACTAGTTCACTACTGTAATAGTGATTAATCTGAATAATGTTCTTCAAAAGTAAATAAATTGCACATCTACACTATGCACATATTTCACCCTTCATCGTATTCTGCGATTATTGTTACAAGGGGAACAACTCGTAGATAATTTGAAAACGAAAATTTTAGCACCATCATCGACACATCACGGAATGCTTATCATGAATGTTAGTCTAACTCAACGATCAGCCCATCACAATTAAAAGTCTGGTAACTGACAGAAAAAGATGTTGTTGTTCTGATTGTGTGTTCTTTTGCATAACACTTTAATTTGCTAAAACTTTTATTTACAGTATTTCCTTTAAATATTGAGTCGAAACAAACCAGCTGACATTAAATCATGATGATGTTTATTTTCATATTAAGTAATTGATACAAATTTGAAAATATAATTCGAAACAATCATCACCGTGTTTGCATGATAAATGATATTTCACAAGAGAATAATAAAGCCAGTCGTTCCCGTATAAATTTCTTATTTCAATTGTCCTTTATTCTCAGATGTATTGTGAAAGTAATAAATATTAATGATTAATTGCTACTTGAAATATTGGAATGTGATCTTAAAAGATAAGTTGTGTCATTTGCATTCATGCTTCTGCTCAATTGCTAATATATAAGGGCTAAAAGTTAAAAGCTATGCTAAGTCTTATCAAATTGAGTATAAAATATAGTGGAATACGTCAATCTTTGTTGAGACAAATATATATTTTTTTATTAAATAAGCAAACGTTGTATCTGTAAATGCACAGTTAACTTTGAGTTAAGTATGTGGACATCTTCTTTGATTTAAGACAATGCAGCCTTTCATTGCATTTTTAAGAAAGTTTCCCATAAATGTTCGGGTTGCAAAATTATAACAAGTGACAATATGCACCAGGACACGTGATTACAAAGCCTCTTTGAAACATGATCTAGGCAAACTTGGTTTCGACACATTGCGGGGTATCGTGTTATTGAATAAAATTGTATTAAATGAAAACATATTGAGTATAATAGAAGTTATTAAATAACTCAAATGATTATGGAATTTTATTTACACTATGTAGCAAAAGAACGAGATGTGATAAGTCGTGAAAAATCTGTCCACAGTGTATTATGTCAGGCTATTAAAATGTTACTAACGGATTCAGAAATGCTAATATGCAATTATTATACAAATTATACGGTCATTTTGTTTCATAATGCATTGAATATGTCTATGGACCTGGCTCATGAAACATTCGAAATTGTCGTAAAATTACTGTCTTATTATTTGACTAAAATAAAATTGTTTTAAAAAGAAGTGTTAATTTCTCTTTTAATGGTTTGACACAGATTTTGGCTCGACTTTTATTGCAGCACAAGTTTGTATGCCTTTAATATATTCGCTGATTGTTACGATAAACGCCTTTTTCATATCCACCGTTGAATTTTGAAAGCTTAACGCCTTTTTACATTTCCGTCGTTGTGTTTAGACATATGTTTCTGTTTTAATGTTCATTAGATATAAAGCTTAACGCCTTTTTACAATTTCATCATTGTATTTTGATCATTGTTTTTTGACAAAAAGGAATGAAAAAAAGAAAGCAAGAAAGAAAGAAAGAAATATAAAAAGGAAGAAGGAAAAAGAAAGAAAGGAGGAAAGAAATAATGTAGAAAGATACTGTAGTTACAAAATGATTATACTTTATGTAATTTTATTTTTAATTGGTCGGCTAGTATCTCCATATCTTGTAAAGCCATACAAAATTAGTTTCTAATAGGGGAGTGTTAAATTTAGCGCAAAACATTTTGGCATTTGTTTATATGAATATAAAACAGAGTCGGGGACAATGCCACATTGTTACCGCGTCTGGAGCAATCGCAAGAATGGGATATTGATATTTTGTTCATTCATATAAACACACGTATTGAGTGACTGAAATATCCAAAAACAGAGCAATTAAAAAATAAAAGCAAGATCTTATGAAGTAATGTTATCTTGTTTATCTTTGTGCTGAAAATGTAACTATTTACTGATTTAATTTGAAATATTTGTCACCAAAGTAAATGCGATACGTTATCAGCAGTAAATAGTCTGCACAACATGCTTTTCGTTTTAGTTAACCATTTCATTTCGCGAAATATTCCGACATAATACTCATTTCTTCTCTTTCTTGTCTTCTCAAATGCCACATGAAAACATTACGGACTGCTCAGATGCAATTTATTTAGCACCGCTTATCCTTTGATATGCTTGTTTCCCATGAAGTGATTCAATCTATGGCGGCTAAAAACAGATAAACGATGTGGTGTCAATGAACTATTTAAAGTACTTGTACAATAAAGTTAGAATTTAGCGGAAATTTTGCAGATTCAACACAAGAGCTTAGTAATACAACAACCAAAATAAAGTTGATTGATCTAAAATGGGCCCATTTTCCATAAGTATTTTAAATAGTGTTAAAAACCAAAAATAGTATATTATTTTGATATTTTACAAAATAATGCTTGAACAAAAAATGATGATATATTTAATAGCGATTTAGTGCGCACATTTCGATGATGAACAGTTATATTTTTGTCTTTGACATTTTTTGCTATATACATATATAGTAAACATAGAATCATGTATTTAACACTTACCAACCCGGTTCATATTCAATTCTTTCGAGGTTTTTAGTAATATCTGATACAAAATATTATCAATAGAATTACAGACATTCCATGATAGATGGAATCTCTTCAAAGGACATTCAAGACAAAGGACATTATATATTCTTTAATTGATATTATGCACATGTATGATTATATAGTGAGTAAAACTTGAAAGTCAAACTAAGTGTACATTTTTTGCCATAATAATTATGAGTACTTCTTATTTTTGTAATAATTCTTCATTATTTGCCTGTAAAATTCAATTTATAACAAACGTGGGCAGTTTTTTATATTATATGCAGATGTATATTTTATCCTTAACATTTTTCGATATAAACTATTGGTCAATTACATTTAGAAAAGTCAATCGTTCGAAATATGCAGTCACTTTGGGTCAACTTGATAATTAAAAAAAAATAGCAATGTTACTTTATGGAGCTGATGATGTTTAGCCAATGTTTAATTGAGAGAGTTTCATGATGAAAAAAAGAGAATACATACTTTTAGGTTGCCGATATTTAATGTTATTGACTAAGTGTGCATTCTAAATGAAACTTTCGTACAGACAAGCATAACCTTGTTATCACGTTTAGCGTCCTCAAATACTGAATCCTTGCAAACAACTTTTGACAGGAAAACACACTTTTGATTGATCCATTTTTGTCGATAACTCATCTCTGTTAACAAGGTATCCACATAATCGCATTTTACATTTTGTCTTTAAACCATTTGTCATAATATTTCCATGTGTTTCTTTTTCTTAATCGTTATACGGTTGACTGCTGCTTTATTATGACTGAATGAAAAATGAAATCAACCGAATCTTAATGTCCCATCTTTTTTCAGTATAAACGTTCTAGAAGTAAACAGGAGTGCATTCTGGACAAACAAAATTGCCGGCACATTTTAATTAAACTGTTCGTGAAGGATAACGGAGCATGCTTCGTCTGATGTCCTTAACACCAGCACAAACACTAGCAGTACATGTACAAGGTGTGCTCGCAATGGATGGTCATGAAGGATCAAATAGAAATTAAGTACGGTCATTTTAAAGCTGTCACACAATTCCTACCACACGCTTATTTTGATAAATATGTTGAAACTTTGTGCTTACATTAAAATTTTAATCAAACGTAAAACATCATGTTAAATGTATTGTGCATACAGGTATTGTCTATCTACATATTGCATTCACAATTGGTTCGAAAAAATTGTAGACTTTAAACTTGATCACATATTTTTACCACACTTCCGGCTACTATGATCTTAAAAAAAGTATAATAATCTAAAATGGTATGATTGTTAAATACACA
This sequence comes from Ruditapes philippinarum, assembly GCF_026571515.1. Lineage (NCBI taxonomy): Eukaryota > Metazoa > Mollusca > Bivalvia > Venerida > Veneridae > Ruditapes > Ruditapes philippinarum. Next base: position 125,884 of record NW_026861501.1, read on the forward strand.
ACCAGACTGTTGTGCAATACAAAAATTTGCATCTGTTGAACGTCATTTTAAAGATAGATTTGATATTTTATGAGGCGTACAGACATGTTAAATGAATTATATATTCAAGATGCGATTGATCAAACTGATGTTTAAAACAAAATCAATATTATGATAATATTCCTCGACAGATGTAGCATTTACTTTGTTGTGCAATATATTGTTTCGATAACTTGTCGTCTTGTTACCTCATGCAATGCTTAGTTAAAAACATTAATTTGTATACATTTATATGAAGATTAAGTTACGTTTGTTAGTGTGACAGATATTGTAGACTTTTTATAATTTCCACCAGGAATACACTTTCGTTGACGCTGTACATATAACATATACATATACATTAGCGCTTAAAATGACAAGACAGAGGCCAAGCGGCCAGTGATAACAAAAATAATCAAATTCAGATCAGATGTAAAAAGATACTTGGTACTCCTGAATGATTGGTTTTGATGTTAAATCTTCAGGAAGATTTTCGTCATTGGCAAACATCTTGTTGTGCATACATATGTGATAAAAGAATCAACAAGAGACTACATGTTTCTGTTTGAAGCATGCGTGCAACGTAATAACATTAATATAGTAACATTTTATTTATAAAGTTCAAGAAAGTGTGTAACAAAATGAATAAATATTTTATTATTAGTTTGAGACAACAACAAAACTAAACTGTATGATTATCACTTAGGGAAGCTTTCGATTTTTTTTCACCAAAGTGAATGACTCTTTAATTGCAACATAACTTAAAAATGATCAATATACATAGTCCCGATTTTTAGAAAAGTCCACCATGTCCTATTTCAAATATTGTTGATATCAATTTTAAAAACATGGTCATCAGTTTGACCTTTTTGTTTGAAGCATGCGTTATTGCTAATTATATAATCATTAATAATATTACTATATCATCATTCTTATTATTTCTATCTCCTCTTCGTATCGATTCTTCGTATCGATTCTTCGGCAGGGTTTTTTCCGTTTTGGTACAACATGCAATCGAATCATTCAACTGATGTCAAAATCAAAATAAAGTATGTCCTTCGTCTCTAACAGCAATCCCACTTTGACAATTTGAAAATATTATGTTATTGTTATTTGTTTTAAAAGGTATGCTATACCAAAGCAATACCAGCTGTCTTAAATATATAACACAATCAGTATTTTAATTGCAATTTCAATAAAGTCGACAAGACGTTTTCTAAACTGCATTAGTCAATTAAAAACATTTTATTGTACCAGGCAATCAACTCTTATCAGCTGTCAATATAAAATGCATTATCGAATCACGTTTTGCTTAATTATTAAGTTATCTAAAGGTTTGTGTTATTAGTGTGTCTGTAAAATTCATCAATGAGTCCAGTATTTTATGTATATAAAGTATACCACAAAGACAAACATTTCAATAAATAAGAATAAAACTAATTATATTGTGGGCTTTTTGTCTGGAAAGGAAAACAAAGAAGCACTCAGTGACCTGTCATAGAGATAATCCTTAAACAGAAATTGCAAGAGTTCAGAATAAATGCTCAATGACATTGAGTGTAAAAAGGGTTATTATATTAAACTAACATCAACATCATGTAATACAAACAATTAACATAACATAACGTTCTTTCTTTTTCCACAACATTTGTTACAGTGAAGTTTTGTTTTTAATTTCAAAGTAATCAATCAATAAAATATGTCTTCAGGTATTAAATAAATCGCAAAAAGAAACTGAACATAACATTTATATTATATCAACTCTTTCACCTTACAGAAAGGTATAAAGAGCTGAGATTTTGCATGCAAATGTCAACGCGGAAAAGAAAGATTTCTAATGTCAGTGATTTATATTCTTAGAAGAGCATGTGAACATGACATGCAACTGCTGTCTGGTATGCCAAAATAAGTTGAAATGAAAATTTTGTTCTGGAATAATGAATGTGGTATAACTTTTTACTACATAATGAACATTTAAATAAACATAATTATTTGTATACCTTATATATGATATGAATAATTATAATTAGTGAGTTATGCGTCATACGTAGATCCGATTTTGTTTATTGTCTTACTTCATTGATTATTGAAATAATTATTAAAATCATAATTATCACTTTGACCTTTTTGTTACTTCTATTGCTATTTATATAATTGGTATTATAAATATTACTATTATCATTATTTTTATTTCTATCACCTCTGCGTCATAGTTTCCAGTAAAGTCTTTCTCAGAGTACTGCGTCCAATAGAATTGTTCAATTGATGTCAAAATCAAAACAAACATAACAGTAACTGGAAATTCCTATTAATCGCATAAGTTAGCCTTCTAGTGCGGAGGGGAATCGCTACGTTTCCAATGCCAAACTGGTAATTTCCTTCTCTTCCGTTATAATACCTCTTTTATATTGAGATATTAAAATGACGTTTAACAGCAGATAATTTTGTGTCTATTCACATATTATTATTGGTGTAGGTGTAACATAGCAGAGATATTTTTATTTAATATAAAGCACAGTTTCTTTTATTGCAATTACCGAACACGGAATCAATAAAATGTGTTATATTACCTAGAAAATTAAGTACACTCAATTGTATCAAAGCAACCAATTCTTATAAATTGTCAATATAAAATACATTATCTAATCATGTACTGCATTATCATTTAGTTATTTAAAGCTTTGAGTAATTAATGTGTATGTGACATCCATTAATGAACCCTAGTGCTATAACGTAATGAATTAAATGATAGAAATAGCAATAATTACAGGATAGAAAATTAACTATAATGCCATGCTATTTGTTTGGAAAGGACTCTAGACTGGGCCGCCTGTGTTAGAAAAACTGCTTGAAAATAACGAGATTACATAAAATTTGGTGTCGAAACAGATGATCTCAAATCTCATTAACTTTCACAAAACAACACATTAACAAAACGCATTTTTCTTTTTTGACAGCACTTATTACTGTCATTTTGTTTCCAGTTTGAAAGGAATCGATTACATTACTGTGTTGCAAAAAGGTACGTTGTAATCAGATCGCCATTATATATATATAACTTATAATGTTACGCGTTTTTATGATAGGATATTTTCAAGACAAAGATATGTTTAAATTATACCTATAGCGAGTACATACAAAAAAAAAAAAGAAATCAGCAAGTAAACGTTTGTTACACCAACTATATTATATAGAAAAAGACTTTTAAGGCATTCTCAGAAACGCATATATTATGTTTGTATGATGATAGTTCACACATATGACTGAAAGTGTGTTTAAATGATGTATTTATTTAATTTATACACTTAGACAAGATAAGTTTCAGGATAAATACGACGCCGAAAAAAAATGTTTTGGCTTACCACAGACGTTACGAACTTTATGCAACACCAGGGGTCAAACAGAGGCACCTAAGAAATGCATAGACTTCAGTTATTCGAACCCATTTAGTCGCCTGATACGATCTCGCAGGGATAAACGGTGGCTGTTTTTCTGATTCTCCAGCCTTTAAAGGCAACCATTCAGTCACAAAGGTGGTGGGGGATTGTGTTGGTTCACTACTTAAGGTGATTATGTCTAACTTACTTTGAAATAAACTTGCTTTGACATTTGGACTAATGCACTTCTTTGACTTTAATATTTGCCATGTTTTTAACTTTCTGTGTCTCGCAGTTATCTGTACAGTTTAGACTTGATTATTTTCTGGAAGGCGATCATCTTCAAAAAGAAAAGTTAATCCTCCAAAAAGGAACAGACCTCCTCATAGAGTTACTTCCCCACCTGGAGAGCAAACATAGACTAAAAGAGTCTTTTGAATTCAGAACCATTATCATCCTTGATGGCCTTAATCTATTCTAGAGGTGCCGAATATTGCCTTTGCAAGATTTATTGTCCACTTGCATAATACTCAGTATCATTGAGTAATGTTCATTTCATGTCTCCTCTGAATTTTTGTTATAACTACAATATGCTGATGAAAATCCCCAACAAAAGGAAGGATTTTGGCTTCATACATAACATTTCATATTAAGATTCAGGCACCAAACATATCATCATCTTACTGGAGAATCAATTATTATTAAACTCCTTTTGACAAGCTGTGCATTTGTCAGTAATAAATTTATATTGCCGTGTTTTTGACATTGCAAGAATGATTAACTAACATAAGAAAAAAGACATAAAGTATATTGTATAACGTAACGTGAATAATGCACGATAATAGTAAAAAAAAATAAAAAGTCACTATTATACAATATTTATACAAATATCTAGCAACGAGGCTATGCTTATAATCATTTAATGATTAAAGACTTTTCGAAGTTCATTTTAACAGAGGACCTTAATAGGCTTGTTGTATAAGATAACTGTTAAATCAGCTCCTTTCATTAACTTGTCATCTAGAACAACTTTATTCTTGTCAGAAGAAGAATACTTGTTTATGACAAAATGCACGTGTCATTTAACTAATATAAACTTTGTTCATATATTATTAAGTGTGACAACGCTTTTTATATATATTTATTTAGGAATCACTATGATGCTTCATTTGTACTGATTCAAAATAAAAAAAGCAAATAAAATGCCAGGATCAATGGGGCGTGTAATGAAAACAACACAAAAATCCATTACACTCTGTATAAAGTAAAAGTGTATTGGCCTTCTAACATTGAGGTCTACACGCTAGAAAAAGTTTAAGTGAAACCTTGTATATATTTTTCTTTATCGTCATTTACGTTCATTTTTGCTTTCGCATGTTCTACATGGAATATTTAATAAAGAGGTCAATAATTCAGTTCACCTAAACCTAAATTACTAATAACTTATATTGGCACAATAATATATCACATGATAAAATGAGTTAATCCTATTTCAAAGGTTAAATAATAATGGTAAAATTAGTGTTAATCTGTAATCCCCATTCAGGCTAAACTAAGCATTGAATATTCTGCATTGATACTTAGTAAATCCAATTGAATGGTATAAGGCTTTTAAAGTGTTATATGTCAGTATGGAGGCGGTATTTAACGATTTTGATTGATTGTCTGTAGGGAATCATTAATATGTTTAAGTTCTTGTAAAATTCACTTATGAATTACATTTTTTTAGGAAAAACGACAATGTTTACTTGTTTTACACTTTCGGTTTGCATTTGCAGTTGCTTAGTTTAAGGAAAAAGAGTAGATTATTTTCCGAGAATTGTGGTTGATACAAAATTTTACAGTTGAAATACAGTTACAAGTAAGTTGGGTAATTAATGGTTCATGGTGATATGATTCTGGCGTGCAATCAGCAGTTTAACTAATGCGAGGTAAAACATTTTGAAAAAGGATCATCACCTATATTCTTTCTCTGGATCCGCTTGTGATTTCCAACTATTGTTGAATGTGATAAAATAAGCTTCTGTGAACATTGTTTTATCATTTTATCTTTCAACGTACCCAAGTGTAAAAATGTATTATGAAATGTATCTATCCACAACATTACAATGTTAAATAAGCATAGTATAACAAGTATATAACCAAACATCTGTCGTAAATGATAATGATAAAGGTGGTAATATTAAATGATATGAATTATATCAATTTGAAATCTAAATCGTCTTGTTTCTGGCTTCTTAATTACTAAAAAATATTGTTTAGTATTTCCATTGCAATAACGATTTTAAGCACCAATACCTGTTTCCCTTTATTATGGAAAACACCTTAAAGAGCGTTGAGAAATAAGAGTACATGTTGTGGATTAACTGTGTTGTCTACTAAGTTTATGACTAAATGCATTGTTATGTTATAACTGGCTTGTTGATAAGATAGACGTTATAGTAAAGAATCATTAGTTTAGCTTTCAAAATAACGAAACCAACTTTAAAGATACACATTCTTTGAAGATGAACTTCAAGTGGTATTGTGACAAGTGTGCTATTCAGATTAACGTGAATGCTTTTTAAAATTGGGTTTTGACATTTCAAAATACAACCATTTTATTTCAAGTAACTGTTTTTCTCCATGACTATTTTAAACGAGAAACACATTTTGTGTTGCTGCTTTTGAGCTTCTAATTAATATTTACAATAAATCATACGGTTGCTGAAGCAGATGTAAATATCGCTAAGAACTGTATGAACGAGACAAACTGCAATTTAAAAGTATTATTCTATTTAGAAAATTTAATTCTCCAGCTCTCAAATGTCAAGTAACAAATGAAAAAGATCCCTATATTTCTTGTGGCAAATATTAAAGAAAATAGCAAGTTTTTTTGTATTTTGTATTTTTTAATTTTCCAATGATAAAAATAGAACAATACAAAGTTAAATATTGTTATTACTATTATTTTATGACACGATTGTGATGGGTTCATATAACATGCATATCACGAGTTGAGTAAATAAATTAACTTGATAGACTACAAAATGTAAAACTTTTATATTTATATCTTATTCCCGTTACAAAATCAAATCAATAAATAATTATTTCCTGTGCAAAATTACTTGTGTTGTGATAGAAAGAAAGAATAAATGTTATGGACGTCTCTTTCACCATCAATGCGGTATTGGTATCCCGGTACAGCGTTCTTTCATTTCGTCTATAACTACAATCGCGGAGTATCGTTAAAATTATAAATTTTCTGTGAATTTCATTTGTCTTTCTTATATATGTTTATATTACGATATTTAGTGGTGCTTAATAGAGGAATGAAGTTAAAGCTGGGTTATAACTACATAATTAACTGCATTAAACAAGTCATCAAATGACCTTATCCGAGGAATAGTTATTTAAATGATAGGATTGATTTTGTATAATATAATTAAGAAGAACTTCTAAATCAACGCATCATAAAATGTTAAATTTGTAGATGCTGTTTTACAAACACATCGAATAAAACAAAATAAAATGATATGATCTTGGAATTAAAACTTAAACCAACTTGCAATGATGTCTGTGATGTTTATGGAGACATTAAATTTTGAAAAGGATATGGCGCCTTAAGTTTACGACAGAACTATGTCTGCCTTTTCAAATTTAAAGGCAAAACAGAATTTATGAAATGTTAATGTATTTTTACACGAGTAAATAAGTGCCTTTGTACAACATATTTTAAGCGAATTTCAATCCATCCATTTAATGAAGAAACTAATGATATCTTAATAACTTTATTGAGCACCTTGCTCATCCTTGCGTTGACATAAAAAACTTCCAGAAAAGTCAAACATGATGATATAAACGCAAGATAAATTGATGAACTAAGTTAATTTGCCATCGGTATTAATTAAGTCATATAAATTTCATAAAGCTTTGTGCTATACAGTTTGCGTTTAAATATCACATTTGCATTTTTAGTTTAACGTATATTATATAGTACACTTACCAGAGCATTGATGATATAAATATTGATAATGTTACAAAAAGAAATTGATATCGCACGAAACTTCAAAAATGGTAATATCAAGTATGCGATATACTATTGCTTTGTAAAGCTTAAAAGCAGTTAATGACATAAGTTGAATAATTGTGAAGGGTGTAGAAAATCATAACTACTAATTGCTTTATCTTTAACTAAGTGTTCGAAATTATTCAATACTAAATTTTCAGACGTTGTTTGACATTGCGAAATTATACTGATGTTTACGTTTTAAGCAAATTAACATCATAACTATACTATTAAAACCCTTGTAGAAAACCACGTATTTATGCTTTCCCACGAGAAAGGAAATGATGTTTATTGCGAAAATATGAAAGTAATTGACAAATTATGAATTTATTTAATCAAGCTATATTTATTTAACGGAACGACTTTGAACTATAAAATAATTGATAAGAAAGTACTTACAGTGTGCGCTTGTTTATGACAGCAATTCGTCTTTCGACGAATATTTGCACAATAAATTATGATAGTTTTAGTATGTTAAATTTAGATATATGCTTGAACTTAGCCGTAAGAGATAAGAGGACTTAATATTTAAGTGACATTAGAGATATGATAAAGATAGATATAGTCTCATTATTCATTTCAAAGGGAAAATAAACGTTTTGTCACGTATATCTGCTTAAATGTAAAATTATGTTGTTGTTTTTTTTGGGGTTTTTTTTTCGCGCCTACGTGGAACTGTATTGACTATATATCCGAAAAAAAGAGAAAAAAAAACTATTACTATTGACTATATTTCCTAAAAACGACTATCATTATAAATATTTTGCCAAATATTGATAATATAACATTTTTGTCTTGTTTTATTTTTTTGCTTCTTGTAATAATCCATGGCATATTTTTAGAATATACTCAAACAATAAATCAAAATATTATATTATCCACGTGAATTTAAAGGCACAATGGTGTAGGTGTTGCTTTCTTTCTTTATGGTGCGACAATAAAAAAACAAAAATAATTGAGGTTTGCTAATTATGTCTTTGTGATAAGTTATATTTTTCACATATGAATCTGTATCATAACCATGATGCTTTAAGCATCATTTTATGTGTAATGTAATAATTTGTTGTTGTTAACGAATAAATATAAATAGCAATGTGAAAAACAATACTTTTAGATAAATAATAACCCTGTTTTATCTGGACAAAAGAATCTTTTTCAAGTTTAGGCGAAATCTAAAATACACTGAGTAAACCAAACTGGGTTGATTATGTTCTTTCAGAACGGATGGTATTCTTTTTTTTTCTGGCCAACGCAATATAGTATTGTATCGATTCAAAATATATATCCTATGCTTAGATTTTATATTTCTTATATTCAAATAAGTCAAATTTGTAACAATTTTATGAAAGTTAATAAATTTCTGTAATAGGTCTATATTTCTAAATGATTAATGCAGTATATTTTCATATTTGAATTACGGATGTTCGGTGCAAAACACAAACATAACTCACAAAAAAACATTGAGTGTTTTACATATAAATAGTTTTGAATAAAGCTGTGTCGTAGTTATTGGAATAAATAATTGCATCCGATTGTCTAAATTCTCCTTGTTTCAGTCAATGATAAAGGGTACAAGTTTCACAAATATACAGACTTCCACAACTGTAAAATAATCATATGTAAACTTTTCTTGAGTTTAATTTAAAGAAACTTTATCGCAGGAAGACAGTTCAGCTTAAGAATAAATTCACACATACCTCAATTGCCATTGTCGCTTGTGTGGTTTTGTTTATTTGATACAAATGCAATGTTATAGAAGAAACAAACATTTTTGACACTTATTTCTAACAATAACCTATTATTTGAAAGGCTGCAAGATTATGACTTATAAGATATAAGATATAACGTGAAGCAAGTTCCCCTTGCTGCGATTTCTCAAGGCGTCAACATTAGAATACTGGTGATGTGATTTTTACATATGAATAACAATTTTTGTCATATTTTTTTATTATATCTAATTAAAAACAATTGACGAAATCTGCATTTAGTGTTACGACCAGTTTTGCAATGAGACGATTTTGCAAACTTGTTTATTGAGATCTGTAAGTAACAATTGAATGTTGCGCTGCCTTGATTACTTTTTTTTTTCATCTTCTCTATTAGTTTCTTAATATTTTCTTGAACTACATGTAATTCATAATTTTTGATTCAGCTGAATTACATTCATAAATAACTACTTTATATTTAGTACCTTAACTTTCACAACACAGTCAAAGGTCTAACTATATTTTTTGTTTCTTCGTATCTTCAAATTTTTATCATATACTTCTATATAATTTAAAGCTGCATTCCGTACGTTCTAGACATAATTTACATAGATGAAGGTATGCATGTTGAATGTGAAGTTTTAGTTTGTATCGTATATAATTCATCTAATAAGATTTTGCCTTCAGCTATCCCTTGTGCTTGCATATTTTGAATTTGAACCCTTGGTTTTAATTAGTATTGCTGCAAATAAGTTTATACGTGATTAAGTTAAGTTATTCGATTCGTATGGGAAATCCCCGTACATTACATTATTACACTGCACACTTTTAAGAAATGAAATTGGTATCTTTGTTAATTTGTCAAGGATTTACTCTGGCATTAACACCCCCTTATTTCATTTCGTCATGAACTTAGACTTACAAAAAGTAAAACAAATGTCGGGCTTGATGATATTTCAAATTGGAGTTTATTGAACCTAATATAATCAAATATTTGTTCTATCCAAAAAATACATGGTTGAAAGGGCTGCTACCTAAACCATACAAAAAACACATAATTGCATCACATAAAACCTACTCGCAAGTTTGAAAGCACCAATATTGAAAACTTTCACAATATTGACATTTATCCTAAGAATGTGCGAAAATAACTGAAATTGGCCAGAAAGCAATCCTATTATCCAAAGCTTTGTTACGCTGTTAATGTATACATTTAGATAGTTGTGACACATATAGAGCTCCATTTACGTATTTCCGTTACCGCCTGAAAAATCTATCGATTTTGGATTAAGACAGAACCAATGGTAACAGGTTGTTATGACAAAAGCTTAACAAAATACTTTACTTGTAAGAAATTGAATTATTGATATTGAAACTGAAAATGTTGCGTGTTGTTGTTGTGGTCAATGAATGAATGAATACATAAATAAACAAATAAATAACAAAATAAAGCGCTATTATTAACATGTACTGACGTTTATTTATATTGTATTAAAACTTAACGTATCGGTCGATTACAGTTCTGTTTTAAATAACATATTTAAATGTTTTAATGGCGGATTGACCACTCACTCTCTTTTCTCTGAATTTTGAATAACTTTATCTGACTTTGGACACTTGTGCAAATAATCATACTTTTACACAATGTATTTTTTTATTAAAGTTTTAGTTACTAACGAATAATAACCCTACTGGTTAACATCTACTTATTCAAAATCAAGTGCGGTGCAGTATGACCGACTGAAAGCGCTCAACTCAACAAAATTGAATTAAAAATGAGCACAGATCTACATATAGATTATAAAATAAATTATGCATTCATTTAATTGACAAAAATCATTTTTGATGTACATGACTCAAAGTTTTACAGTCACAGTAAAGCAGTTACTGCTTAAAGATAGACAAATTGGTAAACTTAATGTAAATGGATGCTTTCCAACGATTTTTGAGTTTTAAAGATACCCCTAATTCTTGCAAATCAAAAGCGTGCATATGACGGGGCTGAAACCTCAACACAAAAAATTTGGCTTTAAAAAAAGAGCACAGATCAAAAATTTGTTTTAGAAAAAATTATGCATTATTTAATTTACAAAAAATTATTTTTTATGTAATGATCAAAAAATTTTTACTGTAAGCAGTTTTCGCTTAAAGTATAAATAAAAAATTTAAAGTAAATGGTAATTTTCCAACGGTTTTCTTGATTTTTAAAGGATATCCGTAAGCATTTTAGTCGTTTTTATTTTAACCCCCAACAAAATTTTAACTTTGTTTTCTTGGGGCCGAGGCAATTAAAAAATTTTTATTTTTTTCCTTGGGTGATACTTCGGGGGAAAACATTATTTGAAAAGGTTTAAACATTGTTCTTGGGGACCCCTCACATTATATGGTTAGGGTTTAAAGGGAAAAAATTTAAATTTTTATTTTTTTTTTAAAAAAGGAAAGGAGGGCGCATGAAATAAGCATAGCCGAACGAGATCAACACACTAAAAGTTCCCCCCCTTGTTCTGGTGAAAACCCTATAATTTGTCCGAAAGAAAACACAATAAATTAGGATACATTGGAACCTATCTATTCCAAAATTGTCAGGACCAGAAGAATAGTTCAGATCAGAACGTTTTCCGGAAATAAACTTTGTATTTGAATATCTAAAGAGCGGGATTGTTTAAGACAAGAAAACCAAAATCCACATGCCATCATAACACAAAGACTTAAATTGTTCGATCATATAAAAAGTGGACCATCCTTAAACATCATTTTATTAAACCAAATATGAACAAATGTGCAAAATAGTTCAAATCTATTGTATTTTCCTCGCCACTACATTAGGTATATTCTACTCTTACAAATAAATAAAGAGAACTGTTTGATTGAAATACATAACCACAGGGGAAAAAGAACATACTTCAGATTTTGTTTAAGAAATATGATTGACACTTTGTAAATGTGAACTTAATTACATATTTCTGGAATTGTTCTGTCCCTGTGTGGTTCCGACTATTCCTACCTTCGTGTTGTAAAATCATCGTTAAGAACACTTATTTTCTTGCATTTTAGTTTTTCTTTGGGCAATGGTCAGATATATGTACTAGGCTTTATAATCATTGGTGCGAATTGTTTATTTTTTCATGTCAGAAATCGTATTTCACTTCTAAACAAAGACACTGATTTCATCAAATGACACAATGTATTACATTGACGGATGTTTCAAAATATGTAATTAGGAACAGTTTACGATAGAAAGAGATCAAATTCTACAAGAGCCGGTGTTAGGTGTTTGATATAGTAGATTGCATAGACCGTTATCGTCTATGAATCGGAAATCAAAGCAAAGCGTGTTTGGCGACTTGTAAGTTGCTATTAAAAATTGTACCAAATATACAAAAAATAATGTATATCAGCGTCGCCATAATAATATTTGTAGCAATATTTTATGGAAGAATTAAGCCTTGTATTTAAAAACATTCCCTATGAAAGCGATGATTAATCGCACTTAGTCTCATTTTGTTTCAATGTGATATCCTTTGAGACAACATACGAAATAGTTTGGAAACCTGTTAATGTTTTGAATGATGGAAAAGATAACAAGGAACATCTTATATATCATAAAGTGAGTTGGTTAAAACGCAAGAACAATAAAAAAAGTGTTTGTGAAAAAGGACATCTCTTGTTTACAATGGCAATAAAATACTATTGAATATTAATTGTAATTACATTTGTGCATCTTTTATTTTATCAGCAAAGAATATAAATGTGTATTAAGCATTCACTGATAAAAACGTGTTCGCAGTTGTTTTTTTTTAAATCTTTTTTATTTTAAATACGACTTTTTGTATGCTTTGTATGATTTGATATCATAATAAATATTTTGACCTCTTCTCTTAGCTTATGTATATTCAGTTCTTTTCATTGACTTCTTATTAAGAACATGCATATACTTGATTTTTAAAATTATTGTTTGTTATAATAACTAAACTTTAATTGTTTGAAAGTAATGTGTTTCCCATGTTTGTTCCCTGTGGTCTGGAGACCGCAGGGTATTGGTACGCGTTTTACTTTTGAGGCATGGAGGAGCACGTGACCTGTTTCCGGTACATGGAGGAGCATGTGATATGTAAACCGTACATGATTGATTAATTGACCTTTTCGAAAACCTAGCTAAATACCGTTTGCCGGTACGTTACGGATTTACCTCGAGGGAATTAGTAAGAACAAAAAACTATTACGTGATATTTCTAATTTTCTATAATTATTTTACCGTTTAAGGTGGAAAACTCGAATGATGTGTTTGAAAATTATCAATGTTTCTTTAATATCTATCTCAAATTTTACAAACAATAAATTGTTTATACTGAAAATCTACAAAATTAAAAAATTTCGTAGTGGCATCTGCCATAATAAATAGAGTTATTTTCTGCGTTATTTTCTGCGTAAACTTGTGTGTTTACTTTATTTATTTTTTGCTCGGAATTATTCATAAAATGGTAGGCCTATTTAATCATTTTCTTAAAAAGAAATAATTGTTTTATGTTCGACCTTCTCCGGTCTTCAACGGTCACCAGTTTCCAAAGACCTTCTTCTATAATGATCGTTTATTCAATTGTCAACTATATTCCTGATACAAACGTTTATTTATTCCCCCCCCCCCAAAAAAAAAAAAAAAAATGTTAAAAAAATATTTAAATGAAATATCATTATATCATTAAAATGTTCACCGCAGGAAACCATTTTACTTGTACACGTTCTGAATGAGTTATTTTATATTTATTTGCAATAAAAATGATAACTCCATGCAAGTATAGCAGACTGAACTATGATTATTATATTATTCAGGCAAAGCTTGAACTAGATCACTACATCATAGTATAAATAGCGTCCCAGGTTGAGTGGATGTTGACTTCAAACCATTTCCGTTTCAACGCCGCGGATTCTAACCCCGCAACGGACTTTTGAACTTTTGAGTTTTCTAACAAAGAAGACATCCAGTTAATTGTTTGATAACGAACGTTGGTGCCTGAAATAGTGTACGGATTGTGCGTCTTTCTCCTCCTGACCAGTAAAAATGAGACATTGTTAACCCTTTCTCTGCCAGAGGGTTATTGTTTTATTGATCACCTATTTGCCAGAGGGTTTTCTAAAAAAATACTATATTATTAATTAATATAATTATTATTATTATTTGTTATTAGTATTATAATAATTATATATGTTTCCAAATACATTAGTATTATAATTATTATTGTTGATGGTATAATTTTTTTTATATGTATAAATATTTTTATTATTATTATTAATTTATTATTATTATTATGATTATTATAGAAACGGGCTAAAGCCGTCCATATGGCAAATACGCCGAAAAATAACAGGGACGGCTTAAGGCGTCCCTATGGCAGTGAAAGGGTTAACTTATCTGTGTTAATTGTGTTAATGTTATGTGAGATCAAATAAATATGTCATGTGTTTTTCTACAATGTCCACTCGTTTCTTCAAGACTAATACTAATGAAAACTAATGAATACATATCTGAATAATGAAACAAACATTGTTCGGAAATGTAAAATATTCGTTAGTGAACTACGACAGCATTTAATTAGCGAATCCAAAAACTGTTTAATATGCATCCTACATTTTCACAGGAAAATCTTATGCATGCAAATATAAACGTGTTCGGTATAATACATCAATTTTTATTAAACACATGGATTCTTGTGAATTTAAAAAATATCGTCTTTGATCTAAATAAATGTTGCCGAATGGTGCCATGCAGGACTCTTTGTTTACTTTTATAAAATTAGCTTCTGCTCAGTGTCATTGAATTATATTAATTCCATGTCTCCACTATTTTTTGTTATTAATACAATATGCAGAAGAAAGTTCTCAACAATAGTTTTAACGTACGATAAAGTATTTTGGCGTCAAGCATTTATTTACATGAAATATAAAAATTCAAGCACATTAGCTACAAATCATATTGAGGTTTTCCATTACTTGGTTATCATCTTTTATTGGATTCCTCTTTCTAATTGTCAGATATAAAATTTAAATTGCCGCTTTTTTCATTGCAAAAGAGAGAAATACCGTAGTATAATAGTATAATCGTTTTTTATAACAGTCGAGTTCATTGAGTTCGAGTTCGTAAACTTGTGATAAAATTCGAAAAATTTGAAACTGAAATAGCTTGCAAATGCGATCAAAATCCGAATAATTATTTAGAATTGAAAAACTCAGAACTAGAACAATTTAAAACTGAAAATACTAATGGAATCGTTATAAGAATAAAAGGTTTAAATTAAACCTGAGAACAAAATATACATTAATATAATGAGTAAAGTATTTACTAATATAATTGAACTTGTACAAACTGAATTGATCGACAATAGCCAAACTGGATTAAGTAAGGACAGATACATTAATTTTGTTAAAATAAGATTGATATATGATGTAAATGAGTACTGAAAACAATACAAAAAAACTTGGATATCATTGTGTCCTAAATATGAAACGGTATTTGATAGTTTAAATCATAAGTGTATTCTTAAAACACTCGAGCAATTTCATTTTTAACACAATTTAAAGTTATGGATCAATTGTTACACAAAAGACCAACAAGCTGATTTTTTACATGGTTTCTTGTCGGACTCATTCAATATCAGACAAGGAGACCGACAAGGCTGCATTTTGTCAGCTTGCATTTTTATTACAGCAATTGAACTGCTCGCTGTAGCAATTAGCGATATAGGTTTTAATACCCTTGATATAAATGTAAAGGTACGAAGGATCTTAATTTGATTTCTTTTTCAGATTCGGATGGACACAATTGTCGGGAACAGAGCGGTTTAAAGAAACAATTGTATTATCTTATTATTAACTGCTGATTGCATCTATGTAACTATTCTCATGTGTGAACATTGCATGTTTTTAGTGTTTTTCATGACAAGTTCGATACTCTGCATCAATACTTTAAAGAGTTTTCGCAGAAGTAACAAACCTCCATGAACGTTTGGCATACAAGTTGATCTTTGTTTCGGAGAAGTTTAAGTACGTTATTACTGTTTTATTGGAATGTTTATGGTTTTCACATAACTGACTGATAAGATAGCAGTGAAAACTATTATTTGTAAAGCTTTCAATATGAATCTTAAACAAGTTTTGTCATTGAACAGCCACCGGAAAATCTGTGTAGCCAACCTCGCTACCATTACTCTTACAAATCATTTCACATGATCGATTTAAGGTAAATGAAAAAATAATTGACTTCATTTGAAGATTTCAATGCCTTTCGAGATAAGAGCATGAGATAAAGCGTAGATCCGGAGTATTAATCAGATTGCCAAGTGTTTTGATGTTCTTTCTCTTTTGTATCATGGTCAAACATAAAAGCACGTTCCCTCTTGCCACAATATGAAACCCCAGAAAAAAGGAACCAATGAACGAGCATCTGAATATGATATTTTTGCCGCTCCCTTTTCTCTGACCTCACAATAAGTTTACCCCAGCAAAAATGAGCCAATCAATAGGTATGCTCTGGAGTGCGGGTAACTGATACCTACACTCCAGTTGACTCACTGTGCATGTATATGTATACGATTTAACTCTGACACATATTTAACAGAAAGGTCCCCAAACTATGATACAACCCGCAGATATAATATGATTTGAAATCCGATGTTATTATTCCCTAGGAACTTCAAACAACGATAATGGACTATTTCAAATAGTTTATTTTCATTTAACGTTCCCACGTCCCTACCAGGCTGCTCGTTTCTACTGTTTCGTGAATTTGTTTGAGACGTAGCAGCTGTAAATGTCATAAAGTGGCGGCATGGCCGAGTGGTTAACGCTTCGGACTAGTAATCTAATGATCGCTAGCCGCATGGGTTCAAACCCTGACAGGGGCAAGTCGTTGTTTCCTTGAGCAAGAAACTTTACACTAAATGCTCAGTACTGGTTGGTTCCAGGAACGGATTCGAAAGTGCGTTTATAAGCTTATAGCTTCCTGCACAATCGAACTAAAATAAATTCTGTATAAACCAAATGTCATTTACTACTGTAAACACTTGACCATGTTCGGATAATAATAAAAAGAAAAAATGAATAGATCATTGATGACGAAATGTCTCGTAAACAGTCTAGAAAGACACTTACAATACATTAGGATCTTACAAAATAAATATTTTTTTATCGCTGCACAATATTTGATTTCAATCCGGCATGTTCCTACTAATTTGAAAATACATTTTCTTTAAATATAATTTTCCGTCGTGATCGGAACCTTACCGACAATTAATCATGATAACTCGACGAACTTAATACTCAGCCAACCAATGTATGAATATGAGATAAGTTTCTTTAGACTTCATTATTTATATGATTGTAACTGAATTGATGTCATATAAGAAATCCTGTTACTCCAACATTTGAGCAGCAACGATAATATGTATTATGGTGGATTTACTCTTTGACAATAGAACATCAAGGGATGAGCTCAAGTGAAGAACAGATAATCGTTGCAGTTTAAAAAGGGTATATTTTTCAAAATTCTTAAAACTGTCGTTTTTAATTCACACCAACATGGAACTGGAACGTTGGGGTCTACAGTACTACAATGATGTGTTTGAGTGTTAAAGTCATGCAAACGTGTTGTTTAAGCACTATTTTTATTTTCTATTACAGTAAGTTTTATCTGTGTCAACTAGTCTCATTCAATACTTGACCCTCATCAAGACACTAATAAAACCTGTCCTGGTGTTAATGTGTATTACTCCTTTATCTTGAACTTACATTGGTTGAATATGTATTTCTGATATCATTAGGTTGTATTGTAAAGGCACAATAAACGATTAATCAATCATTTATCGATAAAATAAGAAACAAACATTTTCATATGTTGCAATCAATCATTCTCTCCAGAAGGACAACATTTAAACAAATTAAAAGTTAAATATATAATGTTAGATAATTTTAATTAAAAATCATATTCGAATAGAGAAAACAAAACAGAATCCCTAAAGAAGACCAAACACGAATTCATCAGGACATCAACATAGTAATTCAAATTATGTTAGTGTTATCCTATTTTTATTACTATTTTACAATGCCGTCAATTTAGACTTTAACCTATTTTTAAAGTGTTTCATTGGACCAGGTGTATTTTAGTGACAAAATGAGAATTCGTGTTTAAGTTACTGTATGTGCAGGTCTGCCAAGTCTATCCTTAAATAAAAATCAACTTAGTGTTGATCATTATCTGCAGAAATAAAGAGTTTGATAGGCTACCAAATTTGTATGAACTGAATTCATTTTCCCTTAACAAAATAGTAGTGAAAATGATACCATTGACTTTACATATTACACAGTTGAATGTAAAATTGTATTAATGCTTTTTCAAATTACAAGCTTATGTAATCAGCTCTGTAACTGTTGAAGTGTCACATTTTTGTTAAGTAACTTTTTATCCACAAGGGGGCACTTTAAAAGATATAGTTTCAAACAAAATAATAGATAAACACAGGAATCATAGCTTTTAGTATTTAAATTGATAATACAATAGAGAAAAAATACATGTATTGAGTTTTGTATTCTCACACAACCTAAATGTAACTTGAAGTATATTAAATGATACAGATATTACCAGCTTAATGCAATGGCCCTATTTTATTTTCCACGTCAGATATCAGAATTCTTTTAGAACAAAATGCTGATACTCATACATGTTACATTAATCGAACGTAAAGCATTATATTATTGAGATTAAAAACTTAAAGCTAAATCACAGAAAAAATAATTAGTTTACAGGCATTATTTGAACACGGGTTGACGTGACCGAAAAGATAATTTGTATATTCAAACGAACTCAATCATTTATGATGAAATGCATAACAAAAATATTAACACATTAAAATTGAACCGACGTCACACATCTCCACTGTTGTTTTTTTAACAAGCTTAATTAAGTTCCGAACATCTCATGTCAAATAAAAAAATTAATTTTGTTGTCAGTGTAAGGCTGACATAACTTTTTTGCGTTAACAAATCTAGTTAAAAATGGTTAGTTTTACTAATTATAGCGGATCATTTGACTAGTTAACATCAACATCAGCAAATACCTTTAGTTCAGCATATTTATTTGATTAGCATAAGATGCAAATGGGATGCAATATCTTTATTTGAATTAAATGTAAAACAGTCTAGGATAGATAAAATGCTATACTGTGGAGCTTACTCTTTATAACATTGATGAATAACATTATCGTGGATTGTTGTGTTTCCGCAAATCACTTTAAAAGGTATTAAATGAACTATTAATGTGTTCACGATATGACATCGTATACTATACGTTTGTCAATGGAAGAAAATATACTGTCAGAAACAAATTGTTATTTCAAATAAACAGTCTAGACGGTGGGATATCCATGAAGTACTTTTATTTCAGCAAGATTGACATTCAGTCAAATTACAGCCAGCAACACATGTTTATCCGAATACCTTGCATTATTTTTATATTTAAATATTCCCTTTCCGTGACCATAACTTAAGTCAGTGTTTGAAATGTAACATTATTAGGTAAAATCGAATTGATATAAATAATATATTTTTAATAAACAGCAAATTGTATATATAGTTTTTTTTCAACGAAACCTGAAGTGTAATGTGCACAAGGGTTCATGTGATTCCTTTGTTAATATACAATATAGGTGTATGCAAATGGTCTTTTCTAATATCTGGAACGTTATCATTTATAAACATATTCATTAAATTATTTACACGATACATCGACATTACCCAGAGTTTCTACTTTAGAATCGCATCCACTTTACGAAAATCGTAATGTTTCACCTTGAAAACATAAGATTGCAATGATATTATGAATATGTAAGAGCTTTTATTTTTAACATATTTTTTCAGATGCGAAGGACATACTCACACCAAAGTAGTAAAAAGATTGAATGATTTCGCTGGTGATTTGTATGAATGCACCATTTACAGCAAATATATAAATGTGTCTTACTTTTTAAAGTAACATATATAAGGCACTTATAGGTTTCAATAATGTTCTCCGCCAATAAGATATTTTGCATCAATAGCTTCATATTTATATTAATGTTGAGATATTTGTATTATATTACTCTCTGAAAATTAAAAAAAAGTTTTATTAATTTAATATTTGAACTACTAGTATTATTACTACTACTTTATGTTCACTTATCCACTATGATTGCTTATTTCCCATTTTAACAAATAGGTTCCATTATAGTTATTGCTGCAAATCAGCTAACATGTGCCTGGGGGCTCCCCATGTTTCTTATTCATATACTGTATGCTATCATGAAATGAAAAATTGGCTCTTTGTAATTTTGTTTTCAAGGTTTTATCCACGTCAGGGAAGTTTCCACGACGTAACTATTACATTTTGTTTTGTTCAAATATGAAACTATTTTTTGGGGGGTTTGTTGATATTTCAACCAACTTACTGTGAAGATAATACGATCAAATATTGGCTTTATCTAAACAAAGAAAGAACATTGATACGGTAAAAAGCAGTCACAAGAAAAAAAAAAACAACAATACTAATTGAGTTAAATAAAACCTCTTTTCGTCTCGTACTTGATATTTGTAGGCACGAATAATGCAAAACTGTAGTATTTATTGACATTTATCTAAAGATATACTCTTCATCCGTGAGTACAATTTTATAATCGACGAAATTTATCAAAGTATATGGAATTCTTACTGAATATGTCAAATTTCAAAATGATTTTGAATAAACTATGTATGGGAAACTGTGTTCCTTATTACGGGTCAAGTAAAGTTGGTCTTTTCTTAAAAAAAAACAACAAAAAAACCCTGACAGTCTTTTTTCCAA
This sequence comes from Ruditapes philippinarum, assembly GCF_026571515.1. Classification (NCBI taxonomy): domain Eukaryota; kingdom Metazoa; phylum Mollusca; class Bivalvia; order Venerida; family Veneridae; genus Ruditapes; species Ruditapes philippinarum. The sequence goes on from NW_026861501.1 coordinate 146,896, forward strand.
TGACACTATATGTTGTGTCAACCTATAGTGTTTAGAGTTTAAAGCATGCTTTATGTACTTTATGAGAAGTCAAATCATGTGTATTTTATACACAAAGAGTGACTGAGTAGCAATTGACAATATTTTCAAATATTAAATTTTAGCATAATATATATTTAACAATATGCGGAAATTAAATTAAATTGACCAGAAAACGCAATCTTAGAATTTTGTTGCGTTCTTAACGTCTACATATGGATAGTGATGTGCAGGATATAAAGTACAGTAACTTATTTTTCTTCCTAGCTTGGACATCGACATAGTTTTTCCCTTCTATCTATTGATCGCAACTAAGGCAGATAAGATGAAAACAAATTGACATGAAGAAGGTTAAACAGAATTTTGTTTTTGATTAAATTGAATTTTTGTTATTAAAAAAACTTACTATTGACATGGCTTTTTATTTTTATTTGTTTTAAAACCTAACGTTATGTTTGTAGACAACATAATTTTAATGTTTGAATGCCGGCTCGACCATCAGCTATTTTCGGAATTTTGAATAAAACATGTATGACACTTGTGGGAAATAATTATTACAATAATATAATTAAATAATAATAAAAAAAAAAAACACTTTGTGAGTAATGCTATATTTGAATACCGATCTAAACTGTAAAACAAAAACGTTTAAATAAAGTCTACTGACGTTTTTCATACTTCACATTGAGATAGGTATTTGACGTTTGAATTTTAAACATCAAGCCAGTCAGGTTTACAACCTTCTTGGTCCATTCCTTCTAATCCAGACTCCAAAGCAGTGCCAAATAATAGTCAGACACCGCTCCAACCAACGAGATCGCATTGTACTTGTCAATTATAATTTAGTATACTCAGCAATGCATAATAACCTTGTAAAAGTGTAATAACTTATGCAGCCATATATGTAATGGTATAACGTTGTTAGTTCTATATCCGGTTAAAACAGATTGCGTTTAAATATAATTTCGCTTGAATGTCAAGCCTATAACTATCCATAAGTTTGTTTCTATAAATTCAAAGATGCTGTAGATATGTAATAACACTGTAAAATGTTTACCATACTCAAATCTTTATTTTTACAAATAAAACGAATAAAAACAAGTTTTTAATGCATAAATGTGCCAGTTGATAAGACAATAGGGAAATAAAACAGGTTTAAAGTTCTGGTATTCTTATTATCAAAGGCTATCTTAAAGCGAAAGAGAATATCAATTTTACAAGTTTACGCTTATCAAGTTTTGATTGTGATTTAATAATTCTTGTTAATACGTTTTGAAAAATGAAGCACTTTTTACTCGTGAACCGTTAACTCATAAAATGGTATTTTGAGATAAATCAGTTTGAATAATTTAACATATATGTTCAAACATTCAGTTCTATATCTAGAAAAAAAAGATATCACTACCAAGACAAACACAAGTCGGTGCCAATTTATGAAATTGTGACACATAGTAGATACTTTTACAGCCGTCGACGTATCCAAAGACACATTAAGAATGAATTTGTAACAGGTTGTGTAATTTCAAATGTTAAAACCTTTGTCGAGAAAAGCATGTTTTACTGTTCACATCTAAAATATAACTTTAAATCCGTTGTAATTATTTCATTGTAACATCAAACAACGGTAACTGATTATTTCAAATACTTTATTTCCATTTTAGCGTCCATGTTATTATCAAGCTGCTCTTAATTCTATTTTATCTACTTTAACTACTTAAAATGTCACTTAGTACTAATGCATTTTTTCTGAACAATTAGGAATAGTAACAACAGAATAATTTAATTTCGTCAACGGAACGTCAGGGATCATTTGATCAATTGTTTACAAACTGATTATTATTTACACGCGGAACATTTTTTTTGCATTTAAATAATCTACAAGTAAATATGTATGTTCACCTCAAGAAAGTGAGACAGCATTATTTGATGAACGTCACGGATCATTTAATTGTAATTGTTTACAAACTGATGGTCTTCACACGCGGACTATTTAAGATGTCTTTTGCATCTAAGTAATCTTGAAGTAAATCGTAATGTTCTCCTCTAGAAAGTCAGTTAGCCAGCGTCTTTTTGCTTTTCTGATGTTGAACATATACTTGTAAGACTTCTAAAAATGCAAAATAATATACATACACAAGTTATTTAGTCTTTATCCAGAGTTTAATTCAACATATAGTAGAATGAGGTCCTCTGTTAAAAATAACAATATAAAATTATCGTGTCCATGTAATAATTTAAAACACGTTAACGTTGATGGTTATCAGTTTTTATATGAATAGAAAGTAACAAAAATATTCAAACACTGAAACCAAATCAAGCGATATGTCCTTGCTTTTTATATTTGAGTTGTTTATCCAGACTTTTTTTTGTTTCAACGAATATTTATGTTATTTACATTCGTGCATATGATAAAATGTTTTGAAAATCTGTTAAATTAAATCTGTATTTGTTATTAAAACATATCTCTATGTTTCAATATTGTCTTTAGTATAACTTCTATTTAGTAATACCTGGATTATGCAAGCCATGGTTCAAGCATATTGCATGTCATTCTTATAACTATTTGAATACGCAGTGGCTATTAATTTGATATATATAACAGGTGCGGAAGGACATAATCATTCACAAAAAGCGGTTTTAAATCAATTATGTTCTCTGATTAGTTATTGAAAGGCATTGTTCAATTTATTTGTATGAATACGTTGCATGTGTGAAAATAGCAAGAATACAATTATTGTATACCTTTTTAAACTGAATGCTTTAAAAGATACTTTGCACCTGTACCGTTAGGCATTTAGAACAAGAGACAAACTTTATAGAACACTTCACATACAATTTGATGCTTGTGTTTCAGAGAATTTAGATATGTTAGCTTCATTTGCAACACATTTGGTGTTCTGATAAGATAGCGATAAAAGTATGTAGATGTTTTGAACCTTTTATATATCGATTGGCAACTTTAAATACGAGATTTTGACAATTTTTTTCTTTTAAATGTTAAACCCTTTGGAGATAAAACATGTTTTACTGTTCAAATATAAAATATGACTAAAATCCGTTGTTATTATTCCTTTATACCACAAAACAACGTTAACGGATTATTTCTTTTTTTATTTCCATTTTATTTTCAATGTCCTTATCAAGCTTCTTTTAATACTATGTTATCTTTTTTTAACACGTACAAAAAAGACTAACTTGATGTGGCTGGTACCACTTGTAAATGTAACTAAGTGCTAATGCATTCTCTGAACAATAATGAATAGAAACAACACTATAATCATTAATAAAATGAAAGGAAGGTCTCGTGCATACGACTTTGAAGACCCATGCAATAATGTATCAGGTTAGACATGCATGCTATAATAAGACGTACATAAGTCGTGTGTTGTTGTTTTTTTTTTCTTTTTTTTTTTTTTTTTTTTTTTTTTTTTGATAATTTAATTTCGGCACCAGAGCGTCGCGTATCATTTAGTTGTAATTGTATCACAAAGTTAGTATCTTCACACTTATGACACTCGAAATGTTCACCTCAAGAAAGTAAGCCATGGTCAGTTGCTGTTTTGATGTTGAACCTTATGAAAATCCAAAATAGTATTCATACAAAAAAGTAATCAATTAAGTCTTGAACACCACATAATAGAATGACATTCACCGTAAAAAATAACGATAATAATAAATCGTGTCGATGCAATAACTCAAAACACGTTTATCGCTGATGGTTATCAGGTTTTGTAATGAATAAAAAAGTAACAAAAATATTTAAACACTGAAATCAAATCTGGAGACATGTCGTTGCTTTTATTTTTGAGCTGTTTATTGTTATTATTTTTTTGTTTTGCAATGTAACATTCACAACAGAATGAGATACAATGCAATACTGCGTGCAACATGATGCGTGTGATTAATGCTCACATTATTTGTTGTTATTACCCCTCACTTTTTTCGTAATGTTAATTTCCCATAGGCCTCTCGGAGTTATTCTTATTGTTTATGCAAGTGTACCACGTGACTAAGAATTTTGTACTGTGACATAGGTAACAGTATTTTTTAACAGTATAAAATCTGGTCACGTGGTCTATTATCTAAATAAAATGAAATAAAATGGCCGCTATTTTTTTCTCGATTCATTTCTTATTGTTTATGCAAGTGTACCACGTGACTAAGAATTTTGTACTGTGACATAGGTAACAGTATTTTTTAACAGTATAAAATCTGGTCACGTGGTCTATTATCTAAATAAAATGAAATAAAATGGCCGCTATTTTTCTCTCGATTCATTCTTATTTTCGACGTTAGGGCATCGCCGAAGTTACTATGACTCTCATAAAATTTAGTTCTTTGCACCCTAGAGTTCCTCTCGCGTATAAAATATATTTTTGTTGAATAGTCAAAAGGAAACATCCGTTTTCAACGGAAGTAATTGTAATGTGAATAATTTTGTGTGCAGACGATTAAAGCATGCAGTAAAGGATTATTTAACAGTTTTAACCAGTGAAACGTTACAGATAGAGTTGATGGACATACATCTGTAGGATATCATCGTTATTTTCTAAATGCACTTTGTCAAAAACCATGCGAAGAATATTCTGGATATTTCACAGATCATAACCTTATGAATGGGTAAGTGTTCTTATTTCTAGATAAAACACAGCTTATTTTATGTTTATGACAGGTATATATCATCACTTGCCTAAAGAATAAAAGAAAAAAACAGCTTCTCGAGTAGGCCTACAGTACACTTAAAACTTGCAAGGAAAGGACAGTTTAGTTATTGCTTCTTTTGGTTTATTTTTGTTACAGTTAGATTTAGTTGACAAATTCAGATCATCACAGTATTTGTTCGGGGTAACAAAATAAATAACACATGGGTTTGTGGGTAACAGTAAAATATCATCCTTCGTATAAATACTGTAACCCTCGGGTACGCCTCGGGTAACAGTATTTTCCTCGGGATGATATTTTTACTGTTACCAACAAACCCATGTGTTCTTTATATAAAAATAATAGCCATTTCACCCAAAAAAATAACAATAAAATAATTAGAATAATTGAAATAAAATAAATAAAATATTAAATAAATAAAATAAATAAATAAATAATGATAATATTCTTCGAAATTTCCTGTTTCTCCGATACTGACGTAGTTACATGTAGTCAACCTGAATAGATAACCAGCAAAAGATAATGCAGTTCGTTTACATTTGTGACGTCAAATATCAGTGATTGTCCGAGATTTTACATTTTTCTTTACTGATTTTTTAAAAATGTATCAATATTAAAGCATTATGAGATAAGTCACTTAAAGCTAAAACGCAGAAAATAAATATTCTTTTCCAGGCATTTTTGAACTTGTTTGAGGTTTCTTAATAGATAATTAATATTTTCAAAAGGACACAAATTTTATGGTGACATCTAATTTAAAAACATTATAATATCACGCATCTGGTCGCACACATAATGGTATCCAACCCTGTCAATTTTAGCAATATTGCCTTAGACTAGTGATGTCATTTTACATGTCTTTCTGACCTCTGTGCCTCTCCCTTTGTGGCCTTTCTTTACAGATTTATAATACCTTGTATTGTCATGCAATTGAAAATGGTAAATTGTCTCATTTCCCTCAAATTGGTGTCGCTACCTAAAACATAAAAGACTATTACCGAATCCAGACAATAGTGGTAAATATTATCATTACTCGAATATTGACTTATTGTAACTGTCATTTCCGTTACAAACTGCACTTTGTATCACACCGAGACAATTATATATGTCTTAATTATTTGTTACAAAAGAAAACCCAGACATTATATAGGACTGTTTTCTTGATTATCCTATACACAATCATTAAACTGCTAGACTAGGAAAATTCCTTTAGTTTATATGACAGTTTTTATTCAGCATATGTTGCAAATGCTTTTAGTTTTCTAAGATTTCCTTTTTTAATGACAGAGCTGCTTTCATTAAACAGACTATTCATTGCAATTAAGTTTGACATCATCTAGCAAGATAATTTGTTTTATTTTTTTTAAATAATCTGTTTCTTTTATTTTATTGTTTTTTTGTCTGCACGTTTTTTTTTTCTTTTTCCTGGCATTTTGTTGGTTTTCTTTTTTGTGTTTTAATTTGCGTGCTATGAGTACATACTAGACACAACCTAGAATTTTGTACTACACTAACCACTGTATAAAGTTATTGTGATAACAATATACGTTTCTTCAAAAAATGTTTTCACATGATTACTAAACTAGTTATATGGTCTTTAGTAGTTGTTAAATTAGCAAAAATATGCTTAGAAATGATATAGCAAGCGCTGTTGTTTCAGACAATTGTATTGTCTCTTCTTTATCAAACTTAAAATGTCAACTTGAAGGGCAACACTTTAACATACGCACACGAGTTTATTGTTAATCCGTATTTCCCAATTTCTTAATCTAAAGATAAAAATGCCCCTTGTCCAACTTGTCACTTTTTACATTTTTTTCTGGATGTATTGAAAATAGTTTCATATCTAGATGCATATATAAAGTTGCAGTGTAATACGTACACTCATTACGACTATCGTTCACATCTTAAGGATGGTCCTAATAGAAAACCCATGTTTGAAATATTATCTACTGTAGATAATATTTTAATTTTATTTTGCTGGGTTTTACTGCAAATTGTCGTTTAAATCTGACGTATTTTCATGTTATGTGTATACGATCAAACAAGTGATTCCTTTAAGATTCCATTTAGATAAATTTAAGCTTTAAATATTCGCATATCTCATAAGATTTTGCGAAGTTAATTAATATATAAATAACGCTTTGCTATTTTGGGAAATATAAACAAGCATTTGAATCAGTTTTTACGTCTGACAATTGTATTGTGTTAGTTCTTGTTAAACGTTGGTTTTATGGTTATCATATACATATCGTATACTGTAGAATATAAATGTATCAACACATCAATGGAAGCATGATACGGTTTCTGGGAACAAATCCACAATTTGTACGCTGGAATAAAACCAGTCATTGATGAATGCATAAACAAGAAAAAAAACATATAAGACATAATCATTAGAACTAAAACTTAATGGTTTTTTATGTTACACTTCATAAATTTTCATTTTTGGAATATTTTATGCGTCTACTTGACGTAAAATATGACAGTATAAACAGTGCAAACATATGTTTACCGATTATTATAATTAGTTTAGCATATACGAAATTAGTTTATTTCGATTGTGTAGGAAGCTTATGAAACACTCTCAAATCCGTTCTTGGAACAAACCAGTATTTAGCAATGAGTTTAAAGTTTCTTGTTCGCGAAAACAGCATTTTTGCACGGCGGATTTGAACTTAAACTGCTAACAATCCTTAGAGAACTAGTCCGACGCAAAAACCACTCGGTCATGCAGCTTCACAAATATATACACAATATTAACATTAAATGATAAGGGAATGAAAAACAAAATAAGAAAAGAAAATTACAGTATAGAAAACGTTATATGGTTAATCATCTATGCATATGAAGCTATTACCCAACATCCAGTTAAAGCAACTACAACATCAGCAACAAAATACACTAATATATGTGCAGTGACAGTACTTTTATGTAACATATTTTGAAAAGAGAAATTCAACTATTGATTTCCAGCACAAACATTTAATAAAACACAATTTTGGTTAAATTTTGATTTGAAAAAAATAAATATTTTATTTTAATAACAAATACTGATATGAATTTCTTATGATGACTATACTATTTATTTTTTTGTGTTTAACGACATTACGTTTAACATAAATTTCTTGGCAAATCCATTAATTTAAATAATAGGAGCCATTTATGTCACATTTTACGCAACGAACTACACAAAAGTGAATGCAATTCTAAATCATGTCATACATTTTTCATATGCAGGTTTGAAAACTGTGACGCAATACTTTGATAATAGCTATTCTTTCTCAATTAATTTCCGCACGATGTAAGACAAATGCCAATAATGATACAGTGATACCAAACTTGTGTCACCAGGCTTCCGACAAGGAGGATACAGAAGTATAACTTCATGCTGGGAATTGCAAAAGCTATTCGACCTAATGCAACCCTGCCAATGTTAAACTTAATGACCGAAAGTCCATAATCATTTTTCTTACTGTGATATCTTTGTGAACCAATTATGCGTTTGTAAATAAATATCTCTTACGGTTTATATGTTTGTGATTCAATCACGATTGCTAAGAATAAACTTGAGGCAACGTTAAGTACCTTTAGCAAAAATCCTGTTAAAGCTACATGTCCACACCAGTGTATATTTAAGATTTCAAGTTACACTGTGTCAATAATACCGACCTTGAAATAATATAACACAGCCATGGCCACGTTAACATAAAATAAAACAAACCACAAAACAAGTATTTAATTTAATTGTTACACAGTAGTAGTAATTTGTCTTTAGTATCAATATTTATTGCATCTGAAGTATGCGTTCATCTAAAGTATGCGTTACTTCACGCACATTCACAATGATAATATTTTAATTGAAAACTTAAAAGGGACAAAAATGTATATTTTAGTATGAGATGTTTTGTAACAGACGTAACAAATTATTAAAAGTATTAAAGTTTTGAAAAATCAAAATCTACTAAATCTGATTTCAATAAAATATATTAAATTTGAAAGACAATTTCAAACAAGTTCAATATTTGAAAATTGTGAAAGGAACTAGGCCAAACATATTTTCCTGAATCAAATTGAGAGTTGTTGAAATAAATTAAAATAAAATAATTCAAGTATAATTTGAATATATTCGACACGTTGTAATCAGTATTTTATATGACTGTATTATATTCTGTTGGAAGTAAGGAATGTCAATTTCATTTCCAGGAGAAAACACATTGTCATTTTTTGTTTGCCTGCTTCGGAACACAAATCTATTTGATGTGTACGAGATGATATAGCCTCCTTGTATACATTCGATTGACTGTTAAATTGTTCTTTTTAATCATAGTCAAACATAAAAAACACGTTTAATGTCGACACATTATTTAACCTCGAAAACAAGTAACACAATTAATATACATTTTATTAAAATAAATTTTGTATTACATTTCATGTCATAAAAATGTTGAACTCCAGAAATAATGTTACAAAAAAAAATAAATAAAAAAATCCCAAAAATATGGTAGAACAACTTGTTTTGCTATCAAATATTGCACTTTATGTAATTGTTACATATAAATTCAGTTCCTGTATCAGCGTCAATGCCATCCTATTGTATCATGGTTATGGACTTTTTCTATTTACGTGTACTTCTATTGTGATGATGAAATTGTTTATAATTTATAGTTATAAATGGACAGAACACAATAATACAAACAGAAGATACGGCAAAAAAATCAGCACCTCGAATTTGACAGTCTACATATTTTATGGCACTGTTGAAGTTTTAAAAAATGTTTCAACAAGAACATTTTATTCACATCGTGTGAGTGCTATTCCAAAACGGTAACTATATTATACCCAAGTATATTCTATTTTGTTCAAACATTATCCTATTTAGATATTATTTAACAGTACTGATACAATCTTAACATCAACTTATTCTTTGCCAACGTTCAAATATGTTGTAAAATGTTTACCGGCATGTTCTGTGAAAAATAACACCATATTTTGTCTTATCATAGTATTATGTCTTTGCTAACGTTCAGGTATGATCTTTTTGTTAAACATGTTAAATATCAAACGAACAAGATTCATCAAAACTTTAACACTATTACCTTTAAGTTACATAATTTTATTTAATCCGGAGCCGACAGTGCACATTTATCGTAATTATTTATTACAAAATAATACACGGGTCATTCATTAGGCTCCTTCCTGATAGACGATCAAAGAAGATGAACAAAGCAGCACTTTTTGGTCAAATGTACGTTTAATTTTTAACCCAAGTTTTGTATTTTCATTTCATGCTCAGGGACTCACACACATTTCTTTTTAAGACAGAACTCTTTAGCGTGTTTAAGGTGTGAATGCACAATAAGTGCATACGTGATATTCTTGCAAATTCTTGTCCATCTTTAAAATAATATACGTTTAGACAATAAAAGGCAATTACGTATCTTTTCTGTAAGGATTCTTTATTTGTCTTTACTCAGCAGGTGTAATCAAATTCTTTAAATTCATTTTCGATTCCTTGTTTAATAACTACGTTTATTGAATGGGTAGTTCATTGCACTTTGGCGTGTTCCGCCATTACTTGAGGTAATATAAAATTTTATTCCCAGCAATATTATGTCAGAATTTGTGGCCGAAGGAGTAAAACAAAATTTTGATCTACACTACTAAATGTTTTAATACTGAGTTTACCGACAAATTGATGAACAAAGAACCACTTTTTGGTCAAATGTACGTTTAATTTTTAACGCAAGTTTCGTATTTTCATTTCATGCTCAGGGACTCACAAACATTTCTTTTTAAGACAGAACTCTTTAGCGTGTTTAAGGTGTGAATGCACAATAAGTGCATACGTGATATTCTTGCAAAGACGTGTTCGTCTGCTTTAGAATTAAACAATTCAATAAATGTTGTTTTTTTTGTTGTTGTTTTATTTTTTTTTTAATTTATTTATTTTAATGCCATTTTAATAAGAAAAAAACTGTTACAGTTTTATCATTTTTTGTTTTTTTAGCAATCATGTATTAAGGGTCGTTATCGTGCGGCCGTCAAGTCAATGCATCCGAGTATTTTTACAAGGCGCCCAGGGTCATGCGTACACTATTGGCGCGAACTTGTGTTTTTAATTCGTAAACATATATTTTCCCTCCGAAATACAATGGATATGAGCGGTATCTTTCAGACATTTGACACAAACCTGTCACTGGCTTAGAAAGCTTTAACCCCAAAGGCCGTGGTTCTGATTGGGTAATTGTCTCGAACGTCAATTAGCTGTTTAAAATTGGATAAGCTCTGATTAATACTTTGATTCAAACATGATTACAAAAAGACAAAAGAAAGATGAATATTGATCATTCTTTATGAATTTTGTAATCTCTTTTTTATTTATTTAATTTAAATATACTCATGTTCACAGAAACAACAGCTTCCCGCTGAATGGGCTTGAACAAACACGTCAATCAATTCTTAATCGTATAACTAGTCCAACGCGTTATCCACTTGGTGATGCTTGGTCACTTCGACAATTTTAACATTTAAGTAATAAAGGAATAAAGAAGCAGAAACTATCTTTATAACTTTGTTGTCTCTTTTTTTAATTTTACATTTAAAGCATATCAAATCACATTAATAAGTTGCAAAATATTAGACGTCTTAAACCGTAACAAAACAAACGAACAATAAATAAAACGTTGTAAATGTATTATTATATTTAATATTTATGAGCTCATGAATCTAATAGCCAACGCCACAAGTAAGCAAACCAAACAGAATATGTGCAGCCAAAGTGCCTAATGTTTAGCACAAAATCTTTGATAAAACAATATTTGTTCAATGCTATTTAAAACAATTTCATTAGGTATGCTAAATAAAAAGAAGTAACATACGTTTAAGTTTGTATTTTTTTGTATTATGATGTAATATTTCTTTATTATTTAAACAAAAAAAAGATATAGATGAATTCTCCCATAATGTTATTCTCCCATCACGCTCTAATGGGGTATTTCTCCAAGTTAGCCATCAAGGGAGATTTCTCCCATTTTAATTCTGGGAGGTTTCCGCACCATTTTAATTTTGGGAGATTTCTCCCATTTACTTAATGGGTTAGTTCAGCCAATGGGAGAATTGCAAACTTTTTTAAATATATTCCTTGAATACTTATAAGTTTATTATAAGTATTATATATTCAACACATGTAAAAATATTTAGAAAAAAGATTATTTTTCCTCCCACGGTTTTATTCTCCCACTTTAAGAAATGGGGTATAAACCCCACTGAAGTCCCAGTGGGATACGTAAAAATCCGTGGGAGAATTGAAAAAACCCATGGGAGGTCACACTTTGAACGCTCACCCAGCGTTTAATATTGCGCTATCTTTGTGTAAACGGTCAATAATCGTCTATTTTTATCCAAATTACTGTTTGATTTAACTTTTTGTATTGAAACTATGTTAAAAAGGGTAGTTGAGTTTGCGAAAATTCCGGATTTGCAAACTTTTTCCGGAGGCTGTTTATATATTTAACAACATACCGATAACATGAACACTTCTTGACCATTTCAATAATTCAAAAAAATGTGATTAAAGGATCTGCTAATGTCACATTTTACACAATGAAGTAAACAAAAAATGAATGCATTTCTAATTCCTGTCACTCATTAATCAAATAAGGGTTTAACCACCGTGACGGTAACAGAATACTTAGATTATGGCTTTCTTTAGTTAATTTCCGCACGTTGTAAGACAAATGCCAATAATGATACAGTGTTACCATACTTGTGTCAACAGACTTCCGACATGGAGGAAACACAAATATTATATAACTTAATCAAGTATCACTTCATGCCGGGAATGACGAAAGCTAATTGAACTTATGCGACTATGCCAATGTTTAAACGTAAAGACCCGATGTTCATAATTTACTTAATTAAAAAAAAACAAATATTAAGTCTATGATTTATTTGAGAACCACTTGTAGATTAGTTAATAAATAACTTTTAAGTTTTCAAACATATAGCTGTTTTTATGTTTGTGATTCTAACAAGATTGCATATAATAAAATTACAATAAAATTAAAACACTAATATACTTTAACGATACCCGTGCGCAGTTTGTCACTAATCATTACAAGCTAAATGTATATCAATTTATTACATGTCTTCTACTAAAATTGTTTGGGTTACGAGGTCTTTTTCCATAGATATTTATAGGTACTGTTGTATTTTATAACAATATATATTTTATCTAAAATATGCGTTATTTTACAGAAATCCATGACAATAATTGAACATAAAATACGAAAAATAAGAAAATAAAAGTAAATAATTATAACTGCAAATTGGCATTTACTCAAAAGCAATCAGTGCAGCCGTTTTTTCAATGAAGAGACCAGTGCAGAGACAAATGATTACACAATAACTTTTTGATAGCATTTTTATTGTAAAAATGTGTCATTATAAATTATTTGTTTGTTTCGGTTACATTGCGAATGACATTTGTTGATATATTATTTGCAAGTAGTATTATGATAATTATAATAATATTATTTTTCATTCTAAAATTTTTAATTTCATAACTGAATGTTATCAAAACCTAAAATTTCGTTGATATTTTTCATGACAATCTGTAATTATTTGTTTGATTTATTTCAAATTAATTTACTTAAAGTACAAATCAGTCAATTTTGTATGGCAATAACGCAAATGTAGATATTATTAGCAAAACAAAGTCATTAAATAATAGTATTGTGTTCTAGTCAAATACAGTTAATGTCCGCATGCTGTTAAGATAAAGTCGATTTTCTTTATTTTAATTTACATAAACTTACATTAACAGTCAATTTAAATATATAAACAACTGTCTATTAATTGTATGTTTTATTTTTAAAAAAATGAAATACTGAGTTCGTGCACATTGCTCTGATATTATATTATATTATGGGAATAATGAAACCTTAAACTTATTTTAAGTATACTGTGTATTATAGGAAAGAAAGCGATGATCACCTATCTGATACGAGACAACAAGAAATCAAAGTAAAGAAGAAGAAAAAAGAAAGCACAATGGATAAGTGACACTAGGACCTATCTAAATGAATGTATAGGATACAAACGTTACACAACACCGGTTTAAGGTTTTCCTTTAACAATTTCTGACATTTAATCTTAAAATTGCATTTTAATTATATCATGTCACGCACACTCTTCCACTTAACAAAAACACGCTGATTGACGCAATGTGGTATAATGATTGGCGTTCCTAATTTTTCTTAATAACGAATCATTGTGAAGTGGTAAGATATTGAATGTTTGAATTACCTGTGCGAGTTGCTCGCGGTATCTTGCATTCACCGTAATCGTGTAAGAAGAAAGTGTACTATGCGACTTCTATCTTGCCAATTTGGCTTCTTAAAATATACAAAATTATACTATCCCTATAAAAAGCGTAAATGAATAGCATTTGCCATGTTTCAATATGACATGTGGTAAGACAGCAGATGAAATAGTTTGGAATCCTTTTTAGGTTTTGCATATACCAAAACGAAGTACAGAACTATTTATAAACCATGCAATTTGTCTATTCAACATGCTAATTAACTATGAAAATACACCATTTATTTCGTTAAAATAGCATCGCATTTAGAACAAAGACTTTATTTTGAATGTATTATGTACGGATGACATTTATATTATATTTATTTGCAAGATGTTTTATGAAAATAATATTATTCAGTCACAGCTAAAAGTAGACCACTAAATCATAATAAAAAGGACCACCGAGGCCAAATGGTTAAGGTCATCGACTACAAACGTATGGTCAGATAACCACTTTGTGTGCTCGAAGAATTGCATTATGATGAAGCTTTGCGGCTAGCTTACTGAAGTCAATAGGTCTACATGGGTGCCCGTTCGTGTCATAATAAAACATGGGTAGGTACACGAGGTCTTCCCCGTTTGACCTTTTCTGTGTTGGTTCGACGTAAACCCCAACTATATTTAATCTGTCTGAATAGTCAAACAATATCTGGAAACCTTCATGCCAAAAGCGGAAATACGTTGAACTATTTTATATCCATTTAAATCGGATTTCATTGAAGCCTTGTCTTCATTATTAGAATTTGCAAAGAGTCGTGTCGAAGTATTTGCAAGCTAATCCAAAATATGTCTCATATTCATCGTAAACTTTGTAAAAATATCTAATTCATAGCCAGATAATCGTATTTCATAATATGTTTTTTTATAAAACACAAAGAGTCTTTGGAATTCAGAAAAGAAAAATAATGAAGAAATGTCATTTTTGACGGCCATAATCTTAGCTCAAAACAAAACGGTGCTTTGCAGGTCTCATCGTGCACTTGTATGCTCAGTTATTTCAATATTTATTAATTATATTTATTTCATGTCTTCTCTGCAAATGTTGTTATTATTATTACAATTTGCAGAAGGAAATCGTCAACAATAGTTTAAATGAATGATTAAATATGATGGCGTCAAGTATTTCATTTAATATTATAAGAATATATTATGTTCAGGCACGTTACGTTGTTAAATAAACTGAGTTATTCTCTTAATGGAAGGTCAACACTTTCTTGGAATCCTTCTAAAACGCTGTATAAATGGTAGCAATAATTGTTGAATTACCGTCTTTTCTTAGAATTGTAAATATGGTCACCTAACGTAGGAAAATGCGTATTGTATATTGTATACTTTAACATAAATGATGCATATTAGGTATACTCACGAGGGCTGTTCATAAGTTCGTGGACTGCGGCTCTACTGTTCACATCTTTTAATTTGCGTATTTGATTTTACAAGAGACAAATATGAAAACATGTCCTTTATAAACAGTGAAAAAATCAATACAATATGTTTACAAATAACAATTCTGTGACAGTTACAAATCACAAGGGGTGCACAATCCGGCGCACGGTGATGATGAAACAAAATGACGTTTGTGACGTCGCAATATAAATGAAAAATTTTATCAGCGTTTTTGGTTCTGAAAGTACTCTTTTTAGTGTTCAATATATGCGGATAATATACCAAAACCATTTTTTTGTTTGTAATGATGACCCGAGATATAAAGTCATCTTTTCGCTCCATTATCCGTATAAAGGTCCGAGTGCCGCATACTTACCGCTCTTTATCGGGATTTTTTTTTAGTAATTTCGACACTAAATTGACAGTGTTATTAAGTTAATTCAATTGTTGATTTTTAGTATCAATTTGAAACCGCCCTCGTCCGATCTTTAAACAATATAATTATCAATGATAAAGAAAAATATTTTATCAACTAACAACTATTCTATGCGGTAAATCTGCTGAACACCGGCTAGCATTAATTGTCAAACGGACCAGGGTAAATACACGTAATTAAATAATAAATACAATTATTTATTGTAAAGACACATATATCCAGATGAATGAAATAAAATATTATTTTAATTAGATAAAAAATTTTTGTCAGATTTGAATGTGTGGACCCGATGCAGAAATTAAACATGTCGGACATCTCGCAAAACTTTCATAATGTCTGGACTTCTCTAGATCTTTTGCAATTGACGTTACAAACGTCCCAACAATTTGCCGCTAAATATTATCCGTCGCCCTTTCTGTCTGTGAGCATGTATTTGCCGTATTTGAATCGTTTACGCGACCTTAAACCAAGAGACCTGCTTGCCAACTCATTGGTCTTTGTTTATTTAATCACCTCATAAAACTATTAAGGAATATCCAACATTCATTGGTAAAAATTTCCGAAAGAGCGAATTTATAGTTTTTAAACGGACTTCATACTTCCCAACTTACCCGTCTGTCTACTTCTGCTCAAAACCTGTTTGTTCAGCTATTCAACGTCCAAACGACGTCAAATTTCAGATTTATGTCATTCTATTATTAATAGACGATTACTTGTATTTTATTTTATAAAACAATCATTCAGTTTATTTTAACATTTGTTTATATTTAAACATTATATGAAACTTTCGGCGTGCGCCGATGTTGTGTTGCCATGGTTATTAAAGTGCACATACCTCGTTAAGGAAATAAAAGTTAACAATAAAAGTAAATCTTACTTTTAGAAATAAAGACACTCTTTCGATTCTTATCCACTAAGGGTGTTTTTATGAACAAAGTAAAAAATGGCAGCAAAAATCCACGAACTTTTTGAACATACCTCGTATACTGATAAATATTTTTTTCAGTTCTTTTTTTTATTAAAAAAAGACGATTTCAAATTGTGTATTGTTTAATTAATCAAAACATAAATGATTCATATTAAATATATTAAGTATATAAGCATGTACTGATAAATAAGATGTTTAATTTCTTTATTATTATTATTTTTATTATTATTATTATTATTATTATTATTATTTTTATTATTATTATTATTATTATTATTATTATTATTATTATTATTATTATTATTATTAATTGTTTGAAGGATGATTTTAACTTGCAGCTGTTTAATTTCTAGCTTCCCTTTTCAAAGTTGACTTTGTTTAGTTCCTTTCATTGACATTTCGTTGGACAACATTTCATATATTTTCGACTTTGTTTTGTATTCAATTAACGGTAGCACAGTACAAATTTTCATGAATACAATGCAAAAGAAAAGTTGCATCCCAATTGTTATTCAATAATCAACGACATAAGCATTGAGAACATACATAATGAACCAGTATTGTTTCAACTGTTGTCCAGCTAGTTAGCTGGCATGTAATGATCTTTGATTTCCATGAGTTATTTTCTGTTTACATTGTACACATGTGAATTACTATTATACCCATTCACAACCAATAGTTGAATGTTCATATATGAGAAAACAATTTCCAGTTAAGTAGTTATATATATTATGAAAATTGAATTAATATTATTACCTTATAGCGCTTATGAATTCTTATTCCTTATTTACAAGGCGCTGAAATCCTGTGCATGCGAAATGACGACATGAACTGTTGACCGGTTAACATTTTTAACTGTTACACCCAAGTCGGTATTTCGGTTAACGCCACCCGTTACTATTCGGTTATCAAACGCCGCTCAGCTTAATGTACGGTAGGAATCAGTTGTGAACAATTAAAACAGTTGTAAATACGTTATTGTATGTTGCTGCGAAATATATTGTAGTCTGATCGCAATAAAGTATTAGGTGATAAAACAATTGTTTCATGGGCGTTTGCGGAACAGTAACAGACGTGGTATTTGAAACAGTTGTCCTCGATCGTTGGCCTCTGACAACAGTTTAAAATGACATCCCCGATACACCGGAGTAACATTTTTGCCTGTTCCACAAACACCCATGAAATAACAGTATATTGCTTCTGATAGAAAACATGGCGATTGTATAGACATATAGGAAAGGTTGCTAAAAAAAGTACCTGGCTGATTTATTGAATAATTTATCTATCTATTTCATTATAATATTTCTTAAAGGGGAGGGTTAGTTTGACACCATATTTACAAAAATGTGCCCATGCAATCTGCCATTATATCTTGATTTCCGAAAAACAGTTTTGCTTATTTTGAATGCTCTTAACATTATCAATATCAAAGTTATGTACTTATGGTAAATATGTTTGCTAATCTAATGAACCCCCTGTCATTACAAAATGTCTATTGAATGTCATGCCTTAATTCACTAACGTCACTAACGTCAGTCCAACTGATTGAATAAAATGCTTTTAAAGTTTTATATAACAGCATTGAAGCACCGCTAGAATATGTCATATATTTCTCCAGGGAATCATTCATATGTTTGACTAATAAATAAATTGGCTTATGAATTACGATTAAATTTCGAAACAATGACAACGAATACGATTTGCATTAAAAATTTTACATCTCTGCTTCAGCCTAAATATGAAGTATTGTAATATCTTTATAAAACAACTTGAAAAGTGCACTGGATCGCGAGCCTGATATGATTTCTGACCATTGTTGAGTAATATGATAATACCACAAGCAGTTCTAATTACCTTACATATTTCGAGGAGCTGATTAATTGACGGCGTTCGTTGCTAAAATCCCAGACATGTATAGTGTTCCTTTTGGCAACGAACACACCCTCTATACTGATTACAGATCAGGAGGCAGTTCAAAATTGTTGTAGTATAATTATCCTTTATCATTGTATCAATTAAGCTGTCCAGTGTAGTTGAATACTCAATATGTCTTTGCACATCTGAACAAGCAATCCGTCAGCATCACATAAAAAGGAAAAGCATGTAAAACGACAAGTCGTTCTTTCTTGAACTGTCAAACAAATAATTTCCGTATCGTATTAGATATTATTTCTAAGCAAATACTATTATACATGTGTTTTCAACTTACACAAATTTGTGTTTAGAAATGAGGAAAGACTCAATTAAAATATTTTCAGAAAGTGGAATACAATGTATGTTTGAAATTTGTATAAATTTATATCTTTTCAACACTATATATAGTTTGATAAAATATGTGATTGTTTTTAAGATCGTCAGATTAAAGTTACATTAAATAAATTTCATAAAAAAAGAAATAGCGACATTTCATTAATAAATTGGGTTTCATATCGACTCCAGATCTTATTTTGGTGTCCAGGCAACCAAAATGAGTTTAATGAGCATACAAATGTGCAACCTCATTGTGGCGAATTCGGAAGTACAATTTCTGTTTGCATGAGAAACTCCCCCTTAGATCGTCCGTACATCAATATTAAATCAACAAACATGACTATAACTAGCATTCCTAATTTAACGGTATATATCCGCATTGTAACGTATATTTTCATACAAATTTAATTTTTTTTTATGAGATGATTATTTTTTCTGAGCCACAGGCTTAGTGCACCGTTAAATTTAAACGGTAAAAGTGTGTTTGCACAAGAAAATCTTATATTTGCTGTGTTCCGGATAGCAACTATAACTCCGTGACGTAGCGCATACACGAGCTGATTATAGTCTTCATTTGCATGTTAAAATTCGTATACGAACTTTAGTGTTACCGTGGGGTTTTCCATTTAAAATCCTAATTTATGAACAATATTTGATGAGATTTACAACGATACTGTTTAAAAGGTTAATGAAACTGTAGAATGCTTGGTTTTTAGGCCGACGGCAAAAATATTTTAATATATTTATTTAATGTAACTTTAAATTTCAAGCCGTATGCATTAGCCAAATAAGTGTCTCGTCAAATATAGGTTTGATATAATTCAGTTTTGTACTTTTAAGTGTATGTCAGTCTCATAACATAATTTGTTTCACTATTAGTAATGTTTATGCATGTAAATTTTGCATTGTACATCTCAAACATTAATTTACAAACTTTTCAAAAGTGCTCAATAGATTTTGATCACAGATATTCCCTTCAATGTAAAACAATTGTGAAAATAATTTGTATCATCATAGTTTTCATTATCGTATATTTCACTTGTCATATGCACCGGAACAAAAATGTATGACTTTAAAAAATGTCAGTTTAGCGTTATTTGGGTACACAAGATTATTTCTATATTTTCGTCATTAACATGCTGAGTATCCCATCCCATAATGAACCAATCTGCAATTAGAATAAACACTTACAGTGCTCGTATTAGAAAGGATTTCTTTGTGAAGAACATCTACTTTGAGACCTCCTCTTGATCAAACGTCAAGTAATATACTCGAAAATTTCATTTATTTATTTTTGCAAAACGAAAGAGCATGTTTGTATGTTTCTTTATTTCTTTTTTTTTTTTTTTTGGAATGATAAACAAGTATACTGTAATTATTGTGATTGGATTAGGAAATTGTTTTAATGAGTTCAAATTACATGCTTGTCGAGCTATGTGTGAATAACTTAACACTAATTTTTATATTTATGTTGTAAAACAATAAAATAATAGAATAACTAGCAAGAAAAAACAACAACAAACGTATATTTAAGCAACAATTCAGAGAAGAATAACATATCTGTCATGAAAGGGCTACTTTGATATATCGTTATACTGATTATGTAATAGTGAATTGCAAAACAGATTATAAATTGAATGTTAAGATATAAGATATAAGTACTACTTCACGCGTTATCTAAAATGTTAGATGTTTATATGTTGATAACTAACGCAGCGTGTGGAATAAACAGAAAATATGAACCCAAATCTTAAATGAACGTGCAGTGATGTCTGTGAAGTTTATGGGGACATGAAGTTTATGGGGACAATCAAATTTGACAAGGAAATGGCGACTAAAGTTTACGACAGAACTTTGTCTGCCTTTTGGAATTTAAAGACAAAAAAGAATACATTGAAATATCACTTTTAATTATAAATGAGTATCTCTTAAGGACGTTACTGGGGGATGTTCAATGCGTTTAAGAAATGAAATCTTTTCATTTCAATATTGAAGATTCTTCCATAACTGAGAACAAAATGCAAGTACCTTACATGCTGAAAATAATGTTAATAATGTGCTATGTTATTATATTAAATAACAATACTTCAGATAAGCATTATTTTGACTACTAGACAGAAACGAATAAACGAACCACAAGCCGCAAATGCGAAATATTTTGTAACGTTGTCTTTATCTTCATGAACGTCTTCTTAGTAAAATTATAAATATTCTCTTAAATGAAATAAATATATACGTGTATCTAAAATTTAAAAAAAGGAAAATCAACATTGATCATTATTTATATATGAACGCTAGATGTATAACTTATTTTATTTTCAATTAATTTTAATTCATATTTCAACCATTCTCTACCATTGAAATGTATATGATTTTATAGCAACATGTAAGGTGCTTTATCTAAGTATACAAGTATTGATTCTCAGTTCAATATGTCAATTTCTTAAATATGAGCAGGATGTTGAGTTTTGTAATAAAAATTGCAATGAAAAAAAAAATTAAAATTAAAAAAAAAATTGTACTACACCAAAAATGTGTTTAAAGAAGGCACTCAATTATAATCACGAATAACACTAACATGTCTTATGTTTTGCTTTGTAATTTAAAGAAGGCAAATTTCAGTTTACACTTGTTTTTCATTTTGTTCTGTTCACAGAGACACCGTAATATTTTGTTTAAAAGCAGAGTATGTGCCTGCAACTTTTTAAGTACATTCGATGCGATTGTAAAAAAACATTAATACACACAATGTTTGCTATAAAATTTATAAAGTAGTTGCTTTTATTTTCTATAATATGATCATAGTACTGAATTACCATTGATCCTACCCCTTTTGTCTAAGGTGCTGCATCTAATGGTTCAGGCATGATAATTGCAACCACTGATTACCCTGCGTAATGGTAAGAGGCGACTAAATGGGCGTCTATGCATCTCTTAGCTTCAGAATATGGTTTTGACCCCTGGTGTTGCTTTAAGTTTGTAACACCCAAGGTAAGCAAAAATCATCTTTCCTGTTTCGGCGAAACAGAATATTTGTCGATGCGCCGTTAAGCAAAACCAACCGGTGATCCTAACATTCGAATACAATTAGTTTGTGACTGTTTAACGCAATTTTAATATCGCACTATTCACGTATCTGTCCATCAAGTAAGCCAAAACTAATATCATGTTATTACGGCGATACTCCGCGAGTGTAGTTATAAATCAATCAACTGGACAATTTATTTGGATACCGATACAAAATAATTAGTTCCAAATAGTACCAAATAACAAGGTCTTATCAGTTGTGTTGTCATTTTGTATTACTAATCATTGCTTAACATTAGCGATACATATTAAATCTTAAAGTACACTGCATAGGAATTATTTTTAATATTAAAAGTAGCTTCAAAATATGCATTGATCATTAAGGAAAAAATGCTTTGAAAAACAAATGTTTTCAATGACTTCACATCGTTATTTTTAAGGATAAAGCTAAAACTAATTTAATCTAAGATCAAGATCTATAAGATAACTTATCTTGTTTCTAGCCAATCCAATTGCCGTCTGCTATTAAAGCTAGTTTACGTGATACAGTTTGGATATCCTCTAATTTCTGTTCTAAAGCATTTGTCACCGACAGAACATTAAGACTTTCTTTGTTTTCCTTCCTAGACAAAAAGCAGCACATAACAATTATTTCAACTGCATTTACTACTATATTTCATCATAACGGTGTGCTTTGAATAAAATACACTCCGTTGTTTCGTGAATTCTGCGGTACAGTTAATTACTCAAAGCGTTTGATAACTTACTTACGTTGAAATATGTGATTTGATAAAGCAATTTATACTTTACAATTTAGATGAGATAATGAAATGATTCTTAATTGATAAAAGCGTTATACAAATATGTAATTGACTCCGTTATTTATAAACCTTCATTCAACATAGATAAATGTTAAAATAAGTAGTCAGCTTTTTGCTTATGCAAGACTATCATTCTATTCAAACTTATAATGAAATATGAATTGACGCAATGGCATCTGCCGTGATACACATTTAGGCATCTTACACCAACATCAAGACCGCCGACAAAACACGCAGTGATTATTAAGACTCAAGGAACTGTTCAGGCATTTAAAATAGAACAATAATAGCAATCACAAAAGTGTCAAAGTTTTCAGATAATGCATCTTAACGTCGACGTTGTCTAATGTTCCTTGGCTACTGACACAAGAACGCACGTGCTTCTAAGAAAATAAAACACTGACATAATGAAAATTTTTCCTCAAGTTACGTTAAAAATATGGTTGCGCTCTTTCTGCATTTTTTTCTTTAATTTAAAAGCAATACTGTTATTAACTTACGATTCCTTAAGCATTGTATTTAACTTCTCAATACAACATCCTCATGCTATGCTTTAAAATAAATATAATTCTATTTAAATATAAGGTAAAATAATTCGTCTTATTCTGAATAAGAAACAGAGAGAATATGTAATACTTTGTTGCATTAAATGCAATAGCGTGCATTTTGTAAAAAGGCCAAACATTATTTGTGCAGTTGATTACCCAAGGAGGAAAAAGGAGACACTATGGTACATGTAAAGATGGTAAAAGTCAAAGCTGTGTTTTTTCAGTTCATGGATGTGTTTGATAAATAATATAATGTGTACATCTCTATTAATTCATACTTATGAATTTAATTGGTTAGGTTATGATAAGTTATCAGTTATCAGTTATAATTAGTACGTGTTTTACGTTCAAAACCATATCTGAAACGACGTAAGTAGCTATTAAACAGCTGTCCGAAACCAGACAAAGGTGAAACTAAAATTTGTTTCCAAAGGTGGAATTTAAAGTACCATTTTCTAGAGTCTAGCTGTAAAAGAGAGATCCATAGAAGATAATGCAAACAAGTTTGAAAAGAATCAAACTTGATGTGTGTATGTGGAAAGTGAAATTTACCGTACATAGGAATGGTTAACCTTCTACAAAGTAATTTAAAAGTAATGGTACTTATGACCCTGAAGGTACAGGAAAATGATATAAAAACACTAAACTACAGGACATGTATTTCATACGGGATTTCATTCAGATTTCATTATCCTCATCCAACTCCCATGTTATTTAGTTCCACATAATTCATATTCGTTTGGAGCACAACCATTCTTTTATCTGTGGACCTTAAACCATTTTACATGGAATGGCACTATCGTGTCACAATGCATCTGCGAATGTTTCTAAATAAAAAAATATACAATATTCGTGTTGAAATGTTGAATAATGCTTAAGCCGGTGCTAGTAGGCAGAAAAGGTAACTTGCTTTTTCAGAACCGTCCGTCAAACCGAAGCTGCAACATATTCAGTTGTGTTGTTTTGTGCGCTATTTACAGATTTCGAATCTCGTTATTTATCTGTTCACCTAACAAATGTGTTTGGCATGCAAAGATATCTGAAACAAAACATGTTCAAATTTAACAATGTTTAACAAAAAAGGTATTCATGCATTCAAAATACAAGCTATCATGTTTAATATAAGTCTAGTAAATTATTGATAGATCTTACGAGATCACATCATATTAACAATAGAATGTCAGTTATTTCCTCTACCGAAAATATGCTTACATGTGCCCGGAAAACTTCAATAAGAGTTGACATTTGACATATTACAGGCGGAAATGAACCGGGATTGATCCGAAAGGAACAAAAAGAAGACTATTAATAGAATGTTTTGTTGCACAGTTAATATTTCTTCCGATAAATATGGAGCGAATTGATCAGAAAACAGTGCTATTATGATCACTGGTGCTCTTGGCTTTGATTTTTGCATTTTGTTCTTGTTTCCGGTGTTTGGTTCTGCTGTGCATCTTTCTTGATTGTGCTAAATTTTTCTCATACAAATTGTAGCCTTATTTTTGTCTCCTTTGCTATTTCTTTATCTATCTGTATTTATTGTAACGGGCCAACATAGTTATTAAACAAAGTTCAATATTATAATAAGTTTATATCATAACAATGGAAATAATAATATGTATAATTTTTTTAATTTTTAATAACAACTATGATACAATCTTATTTTTATATGTATTTATGTAATATCCCGTTCGTTCAGCTATTTCATTATATTATATTAGTATATGTTCTGTATCATTTCAAATCAATAGAAAGAAAGGAAAACAATTATCACTTTTCAGGCGATGACGTAAGAAAATTGGAAGAAAAATGTTCTATATCCTGCCTACCAACTATCCAAATGTAGACATTATAAGCGTAACAAAATCGTTGGATAATGATATTGCTTTCAAGGCAATTTCAGTTAATTTCCGCACATTGCTCTCACAAATGTCAATCATGAAAAGGGTTGCACCCTGTTTCCTACAAACTTCCGATAAGAAGGAGGAAAGAGGTTTCACATAACTTCATTTTCCGTGTAATATGATTGGCTAAAACTATCAGTTGTGTTTTTCGACCGTTTGACTGTTTTTCTATAATTAATTTAAAAAAAAGTACTTTTTGCTTGGCAATTTTAACTTTAATATTTCACTCAGATAAAATAATAAAGTACCTACGAATTTTTAATCAGAATATAATAAAATAAAGTACGGAACTTGCACGCACTTGCCTGGCATTATAAGAAGGTAGGGCGGAAAGGAGATTGTCATTGTTAAGAACAATGATACCAAAAGGCAATTTTTGTTTTCTTAAGTAGTGAAAAAAGAAATGAATAGGAAATGCTGTCAATTTCTAGAGGACAGAATAGAGAAAATAAGAAATCCCGCTTGTTCATGGACGGTAGTGTCAAGTGCAAACTACCATCCATTGCCACGTAAAGTCCGATTGTAAGCAAAAAAATCTGGGAAACCAAAGTGATCCCTCGGAAGCATACATCACAACAAAATTACAAGAGAATTGCAGACTAGGTTTGATTGAGTCTGTACCATGGGGATAGTGAATGCGTGCCAAAACCCCTAGCACCGGCTTGAGTGGTACTCAATTCTCAACACTTAATAGTGCTTGCACCAATGATGCCGAAAGGACCAGGTAAAATATAACAACAGTGAAGTGAAGTACGGGGCAACTTTTTACAGCATGCCACACACCACTTGACACACACACAAAACCAACAACTTTGGGGTAGAGAAGCAATGAAATTTAAAAGGACTTCAATTATGGGTATTTAAGTAGACGGTGATTACTTTCCCTACCTTCAGTAATTTATTATACTAACTTAGGAGAAATGTACAAACGTGAAGAGACCTTAATAGACTAATTAAAAAAATCGTTCGCAATTAAAAAATGTATGACATAACTCGTATTTAATTTTAGGGTTACCGTAAACGAAACGCCCTAGCAGATAATAAAGTTGAAGAATCATCTCATCGTATGCGTGATTGTTTCATTGCAAGTGGCATCTCACAAATATCATCAAATAATATATCAATGAATTATTTTGCCTCACGTCCGACATGTGTGGCTTCATTAAGTTTCCGAAACGTATTTATACAAAACTATCACTACATGCTTTTCAATAAAAAGTGCATCAACATTTTTTTGCTGCAGAGTATCAAGTTGGCAGAAAAATGATATAAAAATCTATCTTATCTTTTTAATTGGAACAAGGAAAACATGTTTGTATAACTGCAATAATTGCAAGTAATAGTGCATTTAAGTTAATCATTAGCGCATGCAATTAGTCATTATTGCTTTTGTAATGAGATAATGAGTATGCTCTTCCGAACCTTAAAGATATATCATTTTAATAGCTCGTACATCATCATAATATTCATTGAAATATAGGGGGCGTCCGTGGCCGAGTGGTTAAGGTCGTTGACTTCAAACCACTTGCCCCCTCACCGCTGTGGGTTGCATCCCGACAGGGACTTTGGATTCTTTCATGTGAGGAAGCTATCCAGCTAGCTTACGGAACGTCGGTGGTTCTACTCAGGTGCCCGTTTGTGCCTGAAATAATGCACGGAAGGGTACCTGAGGTCTTCATCCACCAGTAAAGCTGGAACGTCGCGATATGACCTATACTGTGTCTATGTGACGTTAAACCCAAAACAAAACAAAAACAAAAATTGAAATATAGCGTTAAGAAGTTTAAAAGATTGCGTGCAAGCTTTGTAGTAAATAAAATTAAAAACGCCTGCGATAAATCGTATTTAACATATGAGAATTTCTCAGATACTGAAATAATACATTCGTCTGCATGCAATTGAATTGTATATAAAAAGCGTGAGACCCTGTAGATACTGCACTATAAATGTCCGTTGTTATAAAGGCCAGATGCAGTTTGCTTAAATAACAGAAAATACAAAGGTACATTGGATATAAGTGTGAACTGTTTTGGTAAACAACAGTCGAGACCGATTTTATACACCTGAAAATATGTTAAGCACACTCCGAAAATGTTAAATTGGTTGGGGTTGAGCACTATCGTAAATATTGTGACTGAATTGAGCTAAGAAAAAGTAATTTGATAAATAGCGAAACCAATTTAGTAATCATTAAGTTTGCACTTAAAATTGTTGTCTGGTTTTCAGAGGATTTTTTGTGCATGTGTAGCATTAGAAACCATAGAAAATCGTCCGGTTTTATGGAATTCAGAGGTTCCGGTATTCAGAGGAATTTTTTTACATTGAACAAATAAGGAGAACATACAGGACTTCTAAAATGGTCCGCTTTTCGAAGGATTCCGGATTTCTGAGGGACGGTTTTTAGGGTTTTTACTGTATTAGAGCATAAGTTTGTTTTGTACCAAAATTGTTATTGTTTATAAGTTTGGTGTTGGAACGGTTAAAATCATTTACTGGTAGATATTTTTGGTAATTTTATGTAACCTAAAATGACATTAAGAAACCAAATTTTTAATAACGATTGTAACCGCCACGTCCCCGGACGATAGCCTTCACATTTCCCGTACTACCAGTAAGGCGTCAAATGCAATTTTGAGCTAATTTTTTCCAATATTGTTGCAGAGCTTATTCAAGTTGTTGCAGGTTTATCAAAGGTGATTCGTAACATTGCACAAATAAAATTTAAAATATCAGTTATGGTAATGTCAAAATTGAGACAGAATGCGGATGTACTTAACTTATTTCCAGGTGTATATGTTAAAGAAACAATTTAATCGGACATTTTTTGTCATCTCTGAACAGAATGTAGTATGTATTATATATAATTATTATGCCGTGAACTCCTTAAATGTTGAAGTCAATTTTTAAATACTTCAACATAGCCCTCCTGAGGTTTGCTTTCAATTACTGAAGCAGCAACCCTTCGTGTGTAGGAGCTTTTTTGTAGGAAATAGAGGCCTTTCATACACGACACCACCTTAATAATATAAAATGTGACAGACTGGCCTCTTTTGACTTTGGACAAAAGTTCCACGGGTATTAAAAACATAACATATTACACTACTTTCTTGACACTTGTAAATCAGTTGGCAGTTCATGATCGGCGAACATTTGTGGTAACCCAAATTTTATTTTTACGCTTGTGAACAAGCGTAATTTAAAGAAACCAGCTTTCAACACAAGTCGAACGGCGGCTGTCATATTGAGGAAACCTTTTTAGTATTTTTAGAGCATTTCTTTCAACTCCTACTTCCGGGAGGCATTTCATACACGACACTTCTATAATAATTAAATGTGAAAGAATATATTGATTATTGAGAAAGAGTGAAAGGCTTTTCAGCGTTGGTTACACGTTACTTTAAGATCGACCTATGGCCATTTTGAGCCTGTCACATGTCAAAACTTTTCTTGGCGATGGGGGGGACTGGTGTGTCATGTGTCATGTAAGTATATATCTAAGAACAAACAAGAAATTGATCAGTTTAAATGTATTTCCTTATAACATACATAGCCTAAAAATTTGCAGATTTGTTTCTTCATTGTAAGATCTAAATATTGTTATTTGAAAGTAAAATAGTATGTATACGGCAATGTTCATTTCTTTTCAAACGAGGACCGTCATTATTAATGTTTGCAAACGATTAGCTTTAAAGCTTATAATAATAAAAAATTCTCTTTCATTTTATATGTTATCAATTTCATTTTAATCCAGAGTTAATAGTAGTTGCAAATGAATAATCTGTTTTCTACTAATAAAGAGACGTGTCGTGTTATATCAGGCAAAAGCTAATAGAATTTTTATTATTATCTTGTTTTATTACCGACGGGAGGAAACAATATTCATTCCAATTAGGCGACATTTTGCTGTATCGCGTCCTAAAAGTACTGAAAAACTAAGTTTTATTGTAAATTGTCTTTGAATTGGGTAAGTGATTTCACGAAAATCATTCGATAGAGCAAGAAATCTTGCAGGAATAAAATAACTGGAAAAAGCGAAGGTTGATCAGACGATCAAACCAGAAACGATTTTAAGAAGCGCAAGTTATTTTATATGAATACATTAATAATTTAATGTTACAAGTTAATGTCTTAAAATGTTCACGTCTATTACACCCTAATCATCTACTTGCTACATGGAAAAAATGTAAAAGCACTTGCCCCTCACCCCTGTGGGTTCGAATCCCGACAGGGACTTTTGATTATTTCATGTTCAGAACGTCGGTGGCTCTACTCAGGTACCCGATCGTGCTTGAAATAATACACGGAGGGGCACGTGAGGTCTTCGTCCACAAGTTAAGCTGGAACGTTACCAAATGACCTATACTGTGTCGGTGTGATGTAAAACCCAAAACAAACAAACCAAAATAGGAAAAAAAAAGAAATTAATCGTCGTTACAGTCTATAAACTGTATATTTCAAAATATATCACAAAATTTTCTTTTATTCATACTAAATTTAAACAAACTCAAGAGTGTAGGGATTTGGAGTCTTAAAGACCCCAAAAAGCTTGACAGCGTTAAGGTCTTGGTGAAATCTCTCATGTAAAGCAGCGATTATAGCTTATGTTACCATATAGATTATTGCCAGAAATGTTGTGATCTTATGTTTTGTTTTGTTGAAATTAAACATGTTTTGATATCTCTTTGCCTTACTGGAAAAAAACCCACGATATTATCAATCAATCTTTTTTTCAACTAAAACTAAAATTTTGTATTTTCATATTTTGTAAGCATTCTCTAAAAAAGTAAGTACAACATTTAAAGAAAAGAAGAAAAAAATCGGACATATGATTTTAATTGAGCCATCGATACATCTTGATAAGATATCGTATAAGACGTTTTGAATCTTGTTATTTTTGTTATTTGTGTTAATACTTTGTTATCCGGGTAATTCCAATTACTTATTTTTTATATTATATTTATCGATTTGTAGTGTCGCATGTTTTAGTTACAAAATCAGAGAACATTACAATTAAATACCTTAAGAATGATTATTGGTGTTTCGTGATATCATGTTTGCAGGTCTGCTAAGTCCATCCTAAAATGAAATTAACTTTCCAGTCATGGTTATCTTCAGGACCAAAGCATTTATAGCATATCTGAATTTTGTATCAATATAATTCATTGTTCCTAAACAATATAATAATTGATACCATTGAAGTTACATACTGCACGCTTGAATAAATATATTTGTATTCATGTTATTTCAAATTACAAGCTTATGTATTCAGCTATGTAACTGTTTGAGTGTCACAATATTGTTAAGTGATTTTTATCCACGAGGGGCGAGTCTAAACGCCATAATTTCAAGAGTGGTAATAAAACACAGGAAATAGAGTTTTTAGTGTTTTAATGTGTCAAATTGATAAGGCAATAGGGACATAAGGAGTGTATCGAGTTTTATATTTTCACTTAACAAAAAGGTTAATAAGAGAAGTAAAAATATCACGGATATTATGAGCTTTAGATAATGCATTTCGTTAAATATGTCGTGCGGAATTTCACTTCTTTTCCGAGAAGCGAAACAAAATATAAAGATGTAGACAAAAACTAGTTATATTCAACAATCGTAACGGATTATTGGATTATATATTCAGGTGTAATACAAAACAGTATTACTATGTTTACTATGTTTTAAGCCATTTTAAACACGAGCAAGGTGCTAGATAAACCCAATTTTCAAGCGAATTCATCAATTCCGATGAAAGACATAACAACACAACACAACTTGTAACTAGCTCTACGCATCTTTACTGTTTTTTATACATTTTAAGAAGCGATATAAAGCTCTTCAACTTCATATTTAATTTAAATATTGATAACATTTTTCATTATTAATTAACATTACTTATTTCTTTCGCCAAAGGTTAACAATTGTAGTTTTACACTGGTACGCCTTGTTATGACGAGATTGTTTTTCACAAGTTAACGTTATCAATAAAGGAGCGGGAAACCTTTATCTTCTTACAAATAATAGCATAACACTGCAGGAAAATCTGCTATACATGTTAATTTCTATATTTTTAATATTTTGGCCAACAATGAAGAAGTGTTTTATGCATCTGTTTCAGATATGAATTCATAAATTTGCGAGTCAATTAATTACACATGTACATCTGGTAGAAAATGCTCCGTAGAAACTGTCAAAAACATTGATTCATAAGGTGAAGCTTATCATTGACAAAGCTGTCAGTCTTTCAATTACCAAGATAGCCCATGTCGAAGGGATAACAAAAGGGTCAACGCAAAAAGTCGTTTGACTGTTTCATTATTGTACGCCCGTTCACAAGCGTAAAATAAGATTTGGGTCACCAAATATGTTCGTCGATCATGCAATGCCAAGCAATTGTCAAGTTTCAAGAAAATTATGCACGATATGTTTTGTTCATACCTGTGGGACTACTGTTCAAAGCCCTGTTTCTAGAAGCTGTTCTGTCACATCCAAGTATTATAAAGATGTCATGTTAAGAAAGAATGACAATTCATTAAAATCGTCCTCCAACTGGTATGTATGGCCTCTTTTTTTCCACATGACAAGCTTCTGCACACACAGGGCTACAGTTTTGTAATTCAGTTACTGAAATGTATACCTCCGTAGGACTATGTTGAAGTATTAAACGTCCGAAGCATAGTATTACTGTATGAGGAAATATTTTAAGGTTTGACAAATACGTGCTCCTTTTTTATTGTATTGACCATATTGCATTATATATTGGTGCCCCCCATATAATGTTATGTCTACATTAAATTCATGAAGTAACATTTACGTATGTTGTTACGTCTCAGTGAATCTTGTTATGTATGCAACATATTACATGTATATAATTTATATCTGACCAGTTGGTATTTCCAATATTATCATTGTTCTATTTTTAGAACATAAACTACATGTATGTACTAGAAGGTTCTTACCTGTTGTAGAAAACTCATGCATTATATTTAGATAGAAACTTCTGGAATGATCTTTATTGGTGAAGTTGCTAGATTATGATTACTGTAGTAAATGGAAGACTATTCTAGAAACTTCTTAATTAATATATATAGATTGACAGTTTTCATTACCTTGATCTTTAAGTCATCAGTTACCTTTTAAGTCATCAGTGATATTTAAGTCATCAGTTACCTTTTTAGTCATCAGTGATCTTTTAAGTCATCAATATATTTGGAGTATTATTCAATTTGGAAATTAAGTGATTTATTGGAGCTTGGATTATTAATTATTCTTGTGGATTTTATTGTGGGAATTTATTCTAAAGTGTTCTTGGATTTAACTTGGATTTAACTGTGCTATTAAAAAAGGATCATTCCAGGATCAGACTAGACATTTGTAATTTTTATTTGGACTTCAGGTATTTGTAAAGATAATTTGTTATTTTATTTTTTCTTTAATAATTTTTCTGTAATAAATTTGTTACTGTTACAAGTTTGTTGCTGGCTTTTCTTTCTCGTTACGCCTGGCTCGTAACAGAAATTGGGGGCTCGTCCGGGATTGAATATTTCTTTTTGGCTACATTATTGGAAATTATTACCATTTATTTTACATTTTATTGTTACCGTATTTACTCATCTGAGTTGATATCATAGTTGTTCTATTTAGTGTACCTTTCATTTTGAAATTTTTGAAACACATCACTTTCTGAGTTTAAAACCAGCAGCAAGCAGTCATGTCTTTTAATTTAGAAAAGTTTGTAGCTGACCCTTCCCAGGAGGTATTAGATTTGGCTAAGAAAACTGATTTGCTCGATCTTGCAAAAAATTATAATTTATTAGAAATTAAATCTTCAATGCGTAAACAAGAAATTAAAAATCTTCTGATTCATTATTTTGTGGATGAGGATATTTTTGGACAAGATGCACTTTCTCTGATTGTTGAAACAAACCCAGAAATTAAGATAAAAGAGCTTGAACTTCAATTTAAATTTGAACTAGAAAAAATGCAATTAGAAAAAGAAAGGGAAGAAAGGCAGTTACAGTTAGAAAAAGAAAGGGAAGAAAGACAGTTAGAAAAAGAAAGGGAAGAAAGACTGTTAGAAAAAGAAAGGGAAGAAAAAGATAGGGAAAGGCAGTTTGAAAAAGAAAGAGAAGAGAGAAAATTAGAAAAAGAAAGAGAAGAGAGAGAATTTCAGTTAAGAATGAGAGAATTAGAAATCAAAGAGAGAACAAATCAGTTTGAACATAGAATAAATTCAAAATTTGATGTCACTAAAAATATTAGGCTTGTTCCACCTTTCCAAGAAAAAGAAGTTGATAAGTATTTTCTTCATTTTGAAAAGGTTGCTGAAAATTTAAAATGGCCAAGAGAGCACTGGACATTACTTTTACAGAGCGTCTTAACTGGTAAAGCTCGTGAAATCTATACACAACTTACTGTCGAACAAAGCTCTAATTATGATAATGTAAAAGAATTAATTCTGAAAGGTTATGAGTTAGTACCAGAGGCCTACAGGCAAAAATTCAGAAATTCTAAGAAAGAAAGTGGTCAAACCCATGTCGAATTTGCAAGAGAAAAAGAACAACTTTTTGATCGGTGGTGTCTATCTAAGAAAATAAATAAAAATCATGAAAAGCTCAGACAGCTCATGTTAGTTGAAGAGTTTAAACGTTGCATTCACTCTGATGTTAAATCTTTCTTAGATGAAAAACAGGTAGAAACTTTGGAAGAAGCTGCCCGTCTAGCTGATGATTATTCTTTAACCCACAAAGTCTCATTTTTAAATAAAGGGAAGTCCACACCCTCACATTTTAATTCCAAGTTCAGTTCTGGTAATTTATCTGGCTCATCTAGTCAGTCAAATACTCCCAAACCAAAGTCATCTGATGAACATAAAGGTCATAATCCCTTATCTCGTCCTACATGCAATTATTGCAAGAAAACTGGACATCTTATTTCTGATTGCTTTACCTTAAAAAGGAGGCAACAGCAACGTGATGAGGCCAAACCCACAGGTCTTACCACTTCAAGGTCTGAACCTCAGTCTTGTATTGATAACAATGCAATTTTGAAGGTCAAAGAACCCAAGTCTGATTCTATAATGGAGATTTATGAACCATTCCTTTCGGAAGGTTCCGTGTCACTTATCGGTGATACTTGCCCACCTACTCCTATTACAATTTTAAGAGACACAGGAGCTTCTCAATCTCTTATTTTAGCAGATACACTGCCTTTTTCTGAGAAGACTTCTTCTGGATCTAGTGTCCTTATTCAGGGTGTAGAGTGTGGTTTTTCTAATGTCCCTCTCCATAATATTTATTTGTCCTCAGATTTGGTAACTGGGCCGGTGGCTGTAGGTATAAGATCTTTCTTACCCTTTAAAGGTGTTCATTTATTGCTAGGTAATGACTTAGCTGGAGATAAGGTAGTGGTTAATCCACTTGTAACTGACACTCCTTGTGTGGATCAGATACCTGACCCCATTGAGCAGGAAATTCCTGACCTTTACCCTTCATGTGCAGTTACTCGAGCTATGGCTAAGAAGGCCATTCAAGAAGATAATTATTGTTCAGATATTGACTTAGCTGATACTTTTATAGGTCAGTCTTTTGATAATGAAATGAATTTTTCTCTTACTCCTACTCTGCCTGAAACTCAGACAGATTTTTCAATATCTGATTTTTCTACACCAAGATCTGAAGATCAAGGTCGTGACATGCTGTCAAGGTCACAGCTTATCCAGGAACAACAAAATGATCCTGAGATTTCAGTCCTTTTTCAAAAGGCTTTTAGTGAAGATGAAGCTTTACAAGTCCCTGTTTGTTATTATGAAAAGAATGGGATTTTAATGAGAAAATGGCGACCGCCCGATGTCCCTGCTGAAGAGGAGTGGACTGTTAATCACCAAATTGTGGTCCCTAAATCATATCGCCAGGAAATATTAAGCTTGGCTCATGAAACACCCATGGCAGGTCATTTAGGTGTTAATAAAACCTACCATAAAATTCTCAATCATTTTTATTGGCCTGGCCTTAAAGCAGATGTATCTAGGTACTGTAAATCTTGTCATACTTGTCAGATGGTTGGAAAACCTAACCAGACAATACCTAAAGCTCATTTACAGCCTATTCCTGCATTTGATGAACCTTTTAGTAGAGTTATTATTGACTGTGTAGGTCCATTACCAAAAACTAAATCAGGTTCTCAGTACTTATTAACTATTATGTGTGCTTCTACGCGCTTCCCTGAAGCTATTCCTTTAAGGAATATTAAAGCCAAAACTATTGTTAAGGCTCTTGTGAAATTTTTCACTTTTGTTGGTTTACCTAAATCAGTACAGTCTGATCAAGGGTCAAATTTTATGTCTGGTATTTTCCAGCAGGTCATGCACGAGTTAGGTATTACTCAATATAGGTCTTCAGCCTATCACCCTGAAAGTCAAGGTGCTTTAGAAAGATTTCACCAGACTCTGAAAAATATGATTAGGTCATATTGTTTTGACACTGAAAAAGACTGGGATGAAGGCATCCATTTATTGTTATTTGCTGTAAGAGAATCTGTTCAAGAATCTCTTGGTTTCAGCCCTTTTGAATTAGTATTTGGTCACACTGTCAGAGGACCCTTAAAACTTCTAAAAGAGAAATTCCTGTCTGAAGATGACATATCTTTAAATTTGCTCCAGTATGTATCAGATTTTCGAAATAGGTTGACTAATGCATGTGAGTTAGCTAGGATTAATTTAAAATCAACACAAAGTAAAATGAAATCAAGGTATGATGAGAATGCTCAGGAAAGAAGTTTTAACCCTGGTGATAAAGTACTTGCTCTTTTACCTATACCTGGAAAACCATTACAGGCAAGATACTTTGGTCCTTATACTATTGCAAAGAAAATCAGTGACCTTAATTATATTATTAATACTCCTGGGAGGCGAAAGCAAAAACAAATGTGTCACATAAATATGTTAAAAGAATATTTTGACAGAGATAGCACAATTAATAAACCTATATCTGTTGTAAACTCTGTTCCACAAAATCAATGTTCAGTTGAATCTAATAGTTATGAAAATTTTGAAAAGTCTGATCCTGGTTCAGCAAAGCTTGAAAACTCTGATATTCTGAAAAATCTGGATGAAAAACTTGCTCACTTAGAATCGTCGAAACGAGATGAACTGAAACAGCTTATTTATGAATATGAACACTTATTTCCTGATATTCCCACACGAACTGACAAAATACATCATGACGTCATTCTTGAAAACTCTGAACCAATAAAACAGCATCCATATAGAACAAATCCTGTGAAACAAAAGTACCTAAGACAAGAAGTTCAGTATTTATTGGATAATGACTTTATTGAACCAAGTCAAAGCAATTACAGCTCTCCATGTATTCTTGTACCGAAATCAAATGGAACATATAGAATGTGTACAGATTATCGTAAAGTGAACTCTGTAACAAAAACTGATTCATTTCCTATACCAAGAATTGATGACTGTATTGACAAAATTGGAAAAGCAAAGTATGTAACAAAGTTTGATCTTCTAAAAGGATTCTGGCAAGTTCCACTTACTGATAGAGCTAAAGAAATATCAGCCTTTGTAACACCAGACGGCTTATATCAATATAAAGTCATGCCCTTTGGTATGAAAAACTCACCAGCAACTTTTCAGAGACTTATTAACATGGTAATTTCTGGTCTACACGGATGTGACGCATACATTGATGACGCAATCATCTATTCTGATGAATGGGAGGAACATCTCAAAATAATAAGAGCATTCTTCAACCGACTTAGTGATGCTAAATTGACAGTTAACCTTGCAAAAAGTGAATTTTGTCATGCAATTTTAACATTTTTAGGACATGTAGTGGGACAGGGTAAAGTTAAACCAATAGAAGCTAAGGTCAAAGCTATCTCTGAATTTCCTGTGCCTACTTGTAAAAGACAACTGATGCGATTTCTTGGTATGGCAGGGTATAATCGTAAATTTTGTAATAATTTTTCGGTTATTGCAGAACCATTGACAAATTTGCTAAAGAAAAGAAACAAATTCATTTGGAATGACAAGTGTCAAATGGCATTTGACAGCCTTAAAGCCATACTTAAGAGTGCACCAGTTCTCTTGGCACCAGATTTTAATAAAAACTTTAAGTTAGCTGTAGATGTTAGTGACATAGGTGCTGGAAGTGTATTGATCCAAGAAGACAACAATGGTGTTGACCATCCTGTTTGTTACTTTTCTAAAAAGTTTAATGAACATCAGAAAAATTACTCTACTATAGAGAAAGAGTGCCTTGCTCTTATTCTTGCTATTCAGCATTTTGAAGTTTATCTAACTTCTTCAAAGTTGCCTGTTGTTGTCTTTAGTGATCACAACCCCCTCACTTTCTTGCATAAACTTAAAAACAAAAATCAAAGGTTGTTGAGGTGGAGCTTATTTTTGCAAGAATATAGTCTTGACATTAAACACATTATAGGGAAAGATAATTTGATCCCTGATGCACTTTCACGTGTCTAAAACTGTTATTTGCAGAATTTTAAATTTAACATTTATATGATATGATTGGTTATTTTTTTTTGTTGTTTGCTATTGTTTGTAATACACATATATATGAATGTATAAAATTGTTTAACATTTCTCCTATGTTATTTGTTAGTTACATTGTTTGAATTTATGTAAAAGAAATATTCATTTCATTCATATTTCTTTTTCTTGAAGAGGGGAAGTGTTATGTATGCAACATATTACATGTATATAATTTATATCTGACCAGTTGGTATTTCCAATATTATCATTGTTCTATTTTTAGAACATAAACTACATGTATGTACTAGAAGGTTCTTAACTGTTGTAGAAAACTCATGCATTATATTTAGATAGAAACTTCTGGAATGATCTTTATTGGTGAAGTTGCTAGATTATGATTACTGTAGTAAATGGAAGACTATTCTAGAAACTTCTTAATTAATATATATAGATTGACAGTTTTCATTACCTTGATCTTTAAGTCATCAGTTACCTTTTAAGTCATCAGTGATCTTTAAGTCATCAGTTACCTTTTTAGTCATCAGTGATCTTTTAAGTCATCAATATATTTGGAGTGTTATTCAATTTGGAAATTAAGTGATTTATTGGAGCTTGGATTATTAATTATTCTTGTGGATTTTATTGTGGGAATTTATTCTAAAGTGTTCTTGGATTTAACTTGGATTTAACTGTGCTATTAAAAAAGGATCATTCCAGGATCAGACTAGACATTTGTAATTTTTATTTGGACTTCAGGTATTTGTAAAGATAATTTGTTATTTTATTTTTTCTTTAATAATTTTTCTGTAATAAATTTGTTATTGTTACAAGTTTGTTGCTGGCTTTTCTTTCTCGTTACGCCTGGCTCGTAACAATCTCTTTATAGACCTTTTTAACCTTTTTAACTTATACAATACTTTTGTTCAGGGAAGGTAACACAAGTGTGGATAAGCTATTTATCAATATATTCGGTCAAGACTGTTGTTTGTTTGTTTGTTTTGGGTTTTAAGTCACATCGACATAGTATAGGTCATATCGCGACGTATCGGCTTTACTGGTGGAGGAAGACCTCAGGTGCCCTTCCGTGCATTATTTCAGACACGAACGGGCACCTGAATAGAACCACCGACGTTTTTACGTTATGGTTAATTGAAATTAAAATTATCAAAACAATGTACCTTTCCTCTCAATAAATTATGTCAATGGAATTATGAATTCATGCTGTTGAAATAATAAATAGTTTAGGCAAACGATATAACACGAAATTAAGTTACATAAAACCTCTTTTCTCCACTCTATCGGAAGTTTGTAGGCAGCCAGGTTGCAACTCTGTATCATTATTGACATCTGTAAGAACAATTATGCGGAAATTAACTGAAATTGCCTTAAAAGCAATATCATTATCCAAAGATTTTGTAACGCTATTGATGTCTACATTTGGATAGATGGTAGGCAGAACATAGAACGTTTCTTTTTACTTCCCTAACGTCATCGCCTGAAAAGGAAAGTTGTTTTTCTTCAAAACAGATAAAAGACGATCGTAATGAGATAACTGAACGGACTAAAATAAAATTGTATTATTGTTAATGTAAGTTAAGGTAAAGAAAGGTAAGGTAAACAAGCTAGTAACTATGTAAATAAATAAATAAATAAATACATAAATCATACAGAAAAAAGTATAACCGTTTACGGTTACCATGCTATTAAAAGTGAAACACAATTAAAGTCATTTGTTTATTTTTTTTTATTCGGCTTCTTTTTTATCATGTTTGTTTGCATAAAAAATGTTTCATAAATTTGGGAAACTGACCAGGAAGTCGTATTACAGTTTCTCAAAATAAATAAATAGTGCTTTTAATAAAATAAGCTTGATTGCCAATGACATAATCTTGTTAATAACGCAAATAGTAGGAACATTAAACATCTTATGGATTCACTTGCGTCACAATATGAAGATACCTCTCAAGTCAACCGAGCAAGATGTCGTTAAATTATTATCTCGAGGTGATGCTTTTTGCATGACGTGTATTTTCTCTTAAGATCAAACGCAAGTACAATATGATATGCCATTATTTTGTCAGTATTCACAATTTGTGTTATAAAATGTTTTAAAAAACTGGCAGTTCAAATGTCAGAGAAGTGTTTCTAAAAATCTGATGATCTTAAAACTAACAAGCAATTATCATAGTATTGCAAGCAATTCATAAGTCCCCTACCGGTTAGAACCCCATTAACATTCTGAAGGGCCATTGGCCATTCACTCATGTTTCAATTTTTCTCTATTTTAAGTAAATTTGTTGGAAAAGTCTTTAAAAGTGATCACAGGAAACAGTGTTTATGAACAGACAGACAGACGGACTGAAGGACACTCTAAAGTTAATATTTGAAACATCCCTGTTACAAAAATATAACATTTTTAAAAGCAAAATTCTTAAAGAGGAGATAACTTAAAGATGCAATTTCATAAAAATTTTCAGCTCTTTTTGACTAATCACATATATTGTTATATTTGCCATGTTTTAAGCCTATTTGTTGCCAAGGCAACCAATATTTTGTCAAAATAGGAAGAAAAGAATAGATATGCATAACCTCCATACTGCCAGCTACCCATATGTCAAGTTTCATAAAAATA
Organism: Ruditapes philippinarum; assembly: GCF_026571515.1. Lineage (NCBI taxonomy): Eukaryota > Metazoa > Mollusca > Bivalvia > Venerida > Veneridae > Ruditapes > Ruditapes philippinarum. The sequence continues at coordinate 187,373 of NW_026861501.1, forward strand.
TTTCCAGTACTTTTTGAGTTATCACAGGATTCAGTTTATGTGTAAAATTTGCAATATTTTCAGTCTATATGTTGCCATAGCAACCAGGATTTTCAACATAGGAAGAAAAGAAAAAGACGTGCATAATCTCCAGACTGCCATCTACCCATATGACAAGTTTTATAAAAATATTTCTATTACTTTTTGCGTTAATACTGGATCCAGTTTATGTGTAAAATTTGCCATATTTTCAGTCTATGTGTTGCCATATAAAACCAGAATTTTCAACAAAGAAAGATAAAAAAGACGTGCATAATCTCCATACTGCCATCTATCCATATTTCAAGTTTCATAAAAATATTTTCAGTACTTTTTGCGTTATCGCGGGATCCAGTTTTGTGGATGGACGGACTGACGGACGGACAGACGGACAGACTGACGGACAGACGGACGGAGGGTAAGCCTAAAGTCGCCTCCGGTAAACCGGTAGGGGAGTAATAATTGTTTCATGCATGTTAGTTTCGTTTTTACTCGGTTGACTCACTGACTATTATCACTTCAAATTATCTGTTTCATTATGTTTTGTATGTAAATTCAAAATATAACAATTACGCACATTTTCATAATACAATGTAATAGAAGCACATTTAATCAGAAATAATATCTAAAATAATTGTTTCATTATGAAAAAATGTCGTTGAAATGGAATTTGACTTTGAAGTAAAATACACACGACAAAATGATCTTAAGTAAAAATATCGTACAAACACAGAGCTTAGCTTGTCGATATTTTGTGTCCTTTCTTAAGCAGATACAGTTTCCAATGAGGCAATAAAAAGAAAAAACTTGACAATTAATGTTTTCATATCAGAGAAATAAGATATTAACTCTCATTAGTGTATTGCTATGAAAATGTAATAAATACAAAACTTATACAAAAGTATCTATTTCAATATTAATTTATTCTAAATGTACGGTATTTTTCATTCGGTATTCATTTGAAAACTCTCTGATTCCAAGTATGATTAAAGGAACGAACAAATAAGTATAAGATATTTAATTTTACACAAGTTATAAAACATTGCCTTACAAATTTACTGATTCAGATTAGTCATTTAGATTTAAATCATAAAATAGTTGTTTGTATGAATGATTTTTATTGCTTAATAAGAGATTTAGAACAATAGAAATATACAATGATCCTTAAAAAAGAAGGAAATCACAATTGTTATTGCATTTTTCTCAATAATTGTTATGAATTTCTCGCGTATCAATGTTTAATAAACGTCTGAAAAGTGATTTTGAACAAAATGAAATATTTTATGTTCTGTTCGTTATTATATATAATTTTCATGATCAATTTTGTATTTTAGTTATTTCACCTTCTTTATCAACTACAGTAGTTGTTAAAATATGATTTGCGGAAATTGGTCATGTCCTTATTAACTCGTTTAAATTATTTCTCCTTAAATTTAGTAGAGGCAGACCGTTGTTTTGCGAACTAAAAACAACTCAAGTATCGGAGATAATTTAGAGATAGACGCATAGCTTGTATATCAGAATGGATAACTTGGAACAGTTAAGTGTTTATTTTATGAAAATGATGTTAAACATTTACAGGGAAGGGCCCAAAGTATTGTTGTAAACACATTTAATCCAAAGATGTCAAGTTACCGAAGTTGGGTTTTTTCTGACAGAAAATCTGTCTTCTTTTTTGTCAATAGTATTCAATAGTATACTACACACGAAGGTAACAATCAGGTAATAACATAATGTATGCTTGTTCAGTTACAATAAATACTGAGCAAAGGAAACAATAAAAAGGTTGCATTTAATATGCTCCTTGTTAAAAAAATCATTTCTAATGCAATTGTAACTCGGATTCTTATTATTCCGACATTAAAAGAAGAAACAAGACACATTGTTGTATCATTTTGCCTGACAAAAACAATTGCTATACCATACAAACTGTACTTCCTGTTCGTTCCTTATTTCGTGTATAATTGCAATCAATGTTTATGACTTTAATATATAGAGGATATTTGTTTGTTTGTGTGTAAGATGAAATTTTATTTCATCGAGTGGGCTTTAAAAACAGTATTCTCACGAGTGGCTTTTTAAAGTTCACGAGATGAAATAAAATTACATCTTACACAACAAACAAACAAATTTTCTTTTTATTTTATGCTTAAAAACAAGTTAAAACGAAATTTCCTTAATATTTACGTTAATATTAAAATCTGTTTCCCCATTTAGAGCCTCAAAAAAGTCGAATTTCTCATTAAATGCAAGAAGACATGGGTTGAAAAATAAGTTCCACAATCAACGTTAAATGGTGGTGATAGTATTCATTTTATTAAAAAATATGTCTGATCGCATGTTTAAATAATAAAAACAAACAATTCTAGTAGGAGAAAAAGTCCAACCATCCATCAATATTTCTGTTACTGACTGCGAATTTATATTAGACCTGGCTATGTTAAATGTAAACGGCCGCCATTTTTAAAGTTGTGTATTTCACTGGAGGAAAATAATTGTGTTTGATTCAGAGGGATATCATTTAAATTTGTTAGTCATACACTTTTTTAAAAGAAAGAAAACTTATATGAGGATTGTAACAGACAATAAATAAGTGTTGACAGATGAGTAAACATTCAAAAAGGTGGATAGGAAATTGGAAAACTTGGAAGCCTTACGAACGCTGGGGTTGTTTTACATATTCTTCGACTGAAAGCTGCCATTGCTTTTCAAGTTTTCATAAAGCATACTGCAGTTTTTGCTCGTAGGATACTTAAATATGCCCAAATGTCATCAAGAGCAGTTTTGCATGTGGAAGGAATGTATTTTTCAGACTGTAAAATGAAACAAAAAATTAAAGAGACGATATTTGGTGATTGGTAATTTTAATGAATAGAAGTAATTTACTGTAAGTTTTCTTCTTTTTATTACTTTTGACATATAAGTTATTTATCAATTTCAGCTTTGCTTTTCTTTAAACAGCCTGATATTGACGGAATAGTCAGCAAAAATAAAATTGAGGTACAACATGGGGAAAATCTTAAAAAAGTAGTTTCGTCATTGAAAAGTGTGAAATTATATTTTGATAATTTTCACTGTGAAATTATCAAATATAATTTTCACGGATAAATCAGTTATCCACTGAAAAGCATAAAATAAACCTGACTATTCTGCCTTTGTATGGTTTATTCGTCATATTCAGCTATGATGCGTTAACAATACTATCTTACATTTGTAGAAACAGGTAAAAAGATAACGTCCTGGTCGAGTTTTTGGGTAATACTTATGCGATAATAAGCGTGCTTAATTGCTCATTTATTGAGAAAATTAAAAGAAAAGTCTTCATTCGAATTATGCTTTACAGAACGAGATCATAATATGCTGAGAGTAATTGTTTATATGTATACAAACGTTTAATTATTGGATATGTCTATAGTTAGGCGCAATAAAATGTCATCTGTTGTTATATATGAAGTAATCAATGGTTAAGATCGGAGCACAATACAACAAATTGGAATTCAAGCATGTAAAATTGCAGTTAACATAGTAAAGAGTTCTACGTTACAAAGTTTGTATTTCCTTTCTATTCTTCTTCTAATATATTTGGCTGTAAAACATATGGTTTTAAAATAACCTGTAACTATTTACAGTGTAAAAGATACAATGTTAGGTGCTTATTTTACGGGGGGGGGGGGGGCAAACATTATTTAATTCTAACAAAAATTCCCATGTATTTGAGTCATCCAATTTGTTTGAATTTAACAATTAATATCGAACCTTTGTACATTTATTTATTGACTGAAGAACACAAATTAATTATGTTTTGCCCTTTCGATGTCACTTGGCTGGATACATTATTTTTTTAAATTGTATAAAAACGGTATCTTTTGATCACATCATGGTAGCCTTTAGGAATTTGAGAAAGCTTAAGATCCAATACACATTGCTACAATGTAATTCAAGGACGAAGAAAGATCAGTCCAGTTATATTCATAAGTATGAATTTACAGAGATGCACACATTATAAGTATTTACCAATTACATACATAAACTGAAAGTACGGCTTTTACTTTATCACCATTACAATGTTTCCTTTTTACCTCTTAGAATAATCAATTGCCTAAATAACGTTTGGTCTTTTATATTGCTATTATTAAAAAAGATTACATGGCATATATATTTTTTTGATCAAAATAAAACGAATTTATTTTACATTAACTTTAAATAGCAGTAAATATACTTTAGAACTTAAAAAAGCTGACTACTAATCAGACTATTTGTTTGCATTTTAAATGAATGTTTATATAATTAAGAAACATTTCATTATCTCCTCTAAATTGCTAAATATAAAATACATTTTCTAATCACGGATTGCAAAATCCTGAAGTTATTTAAAGCTTTGAGAAATTAAAGTGTCTGCAAAATTCACGAAACAATCGAGCGTATTTAATTCAAAGTATACCACAATGATAAGACATAGCAATAACTACGTACTGTTAAAGTAATAGTTGTATGCTGCTATTTGTCTAGTAAGATAACAAAACTTAATGTGCTGTCAGCGACAAATTCATACAAACAGAAATTAGAGAATATTTAAACTGTTTCAAGTACATAAGCTGCACTAGCAGACGACAATGGGATTGGCAAGACAGGATATATGTTATCGTATAGATCTTGATCTTAGATAATGTTAGTTTTAACTTTTTCCTTAGAAATTGCAATGTTACGTCAGAGAAAAGAACATTTGTTTTGGTTGTTATTCTCTAAATGATCAATGCATATTTTCGAAGCTACTTCAAATAAGTATAAGTTCCGAGGGGGCAAAACAAATGATAAGACCTCGTTATAACTTATGATGTGTTATCGGTATTCAAATAAAATGTCCTATACATTATAATGAAGATTCCATACGTTAAAAACAGTGGACATCAGTCGGAGCGTCTTTAAACAGCACTCAATTATATAAAAACGTGACATTTCAATGTCGTATTCTTTGCTTTTAAATTTTAAAATACAGTCATACTTCTGTCGTAAACTGTAGTCGCAATTTCCATTCAAATTTGATTGTCCCCATAAACTTCACAGACATGATTACACATTCGTTTATGATAAAATTTCGGGTTCATATATTTATTTATTCCAATCACTGCGTTATTCATCATCATAAACAAATCTAACATGTTTTTAGATAAATACGCTGTTTAAGTATTTCTTATTTTCAATCATGCAGATTTTCCTGCAATCCATTCCGTTTGTGTTCCCTACGTTAGATAAGATTTAGGTAATAGAAATGCAAAAAGAAAAGCTTAAATATAAATGCAAAAACAAAGGCACAGTCGACTTTCTTTATATCGAAGTCGTCGGGACATTTGAAGAACAAGCGAGATCACAATACGTAGATATAAATGCACAAGCTCAAACAGATGCACATTTCATTATGTTAGACATGTGCAAATGTACGTATGTAAGGTATGACCACTTTAACGTGTTAACACGTGTATGGCCATTTTCCTACTTTCGAGAGCCTAATTTGAATATCCCCTAAAATTTACCAAAAACGGTACCTGTGTTCAAAGTATCCCAAACGTCCTCAAAAGTATATTGGTCGACATTGTAAAGTAATAATTACTTTTATCGTGTAATTGTGACATTATTACGCTTTGAAAATATCAGGTACCATATTTTGCATCATTCACCTATACTTATTATAATAAGTGTTACGAGCCAGGCGTAACGAGAAAGAAAAGCCAGCAACAAACTTGTAACAATAACAAATTTTTTTACAGAAAAATTAAAGGGAAAAAAAAAAATAACAAAATTTTAAAAAATT